>NW_006159719.1:639462-672713 GCF_000334495.1 Tupaia belangeri chinensis
ATTTAGTCATTGCCAACTGTACCTCGTCCTTGCTCCGTATTCTACAACTTACACCACTTGCAATTTCCTATCTGCAAACCAAGACTTCCTTAACTTTTCCTTACTTCTTCCCTTCCCAACTTTCCCAAGAAAGTTTTCTTGTCAGTGGAACTTGGTCAAAGAAAGTGAAATAAAAACAATTGAAGAATGGAGGAACCCTGAAAAAATAAATTCTGTTAAATGTTGAATCAATTTAAATATAAAAACAGTACTAAATAATGGTGAGAACTGTAACTATAGAACTAGAACAGAGCAACAATGTTACAGACCTTGAAAATGTAAAATCTTATATAATTGATAGAATTGGAATGTGAAGAGAAAGTGTGAAGATATCAATGCCCTTGTTTTCCTTAGCAGAGGCTTTAATACAGAAAAGTGATGATAAATAAAAACATAATAACATTTTCTTTCAATATCTTTAAGAAATTATTTTCCTTCTTTTTAAAAGAACTATTTCATTTTATTTATCATCATTATTACTCTTTAACTTACTACAGGGTATATGTACTTGTAAGTGAGAGACAGAAAGAGAGAAAGCAAGGAAGGCAGCCTTCAGGTCTGAGACTCGAACCATAGTCTGTCACGTGGGAGTGTAGCATCTTAAACACCATGCTGCTTGCTGGTCTCCGAAGAAATAATTCATTTAACATCTAAAAATTATATACATTCTTCTGTGTGTACTTACACAAAGGCTTTTGGAATATTGTCCATCCAAAGGGAATCTGTATGCTTCTACTGGAAAATTCGAAAATATGTTCCTCTCTTTATCTTCTAGTATGTTTCATATAACTTTCATTTCTTATGATAAACATGTATCAGTTTTATACAAAATATTACTTTTTTATAAAATGTAAATAGCATTAACAAGAAATTCCTTGTGAAAAACTTAATTGGTCATTTTTGACAAATGAATTAAACATATCATCTTTCTTGGAACAAATACCAACGTAAGTTATTTAATCACACAGACCATTAGAAACACTTCCAGACATGTCATATCTGCAATTGGGCCACGTGGAACTCAACAGTTCAATCATGCAAAGTTAAAAGCTTAAGTGTATATGTGAATTTACATTTGCTGTGACATTGGGGCTCTTAAGGAAAAAAAGAAACATTTTTAAAAATCAATTTTTAAAGAATTATTTATTTCATTTTATTTATCATTATTACAATTTTAAAATTTGTTACAGCTCATGTATACTTACCAGAGAGAGACAAAGAGAGGAAAATTGATAAAGCAAGCCATCAGTTCCAAGACTTAAACCATAATCAGCCATGTGACAGTCCAGAAACTTAAACACCACATCACCTGTTGGTGGTTAAAAATCAGTTCTGGAATATAAACAGTGTTCTTTCAGGGAAGATATTCAATTAATATATAGAAACAACAAAACAACTGAAATAGAAATATATAAAACATAGATAAAAAAATTTGGAAATTTTCAACATATATATATATATGTATATTTGTTTATTTATAGGTATATACATTGATGTTATTTAGTGAAGGCTTCAACCAAACTGGTTGTCCTTTGCCTCATAAATGTTCAATTAATGGATTCTGTTTATTTAATATACTTAAATAACTTCCATATATCATTTAGTCATAGGGATCATTCATACAAATCATTTCACAGACACATCATGGTTCTGTGTTAACTATTTTTGTGAACACAGGAAAATTACATGACCTCATATTATATTCCACAAAGCAGGCTACATTGCTAGCCAGAAAATAAACAAAGAAAAACAAGCAAACAAAAATTACAATAACATAAAACGAGCTTACATTATTTAAGCAGTATTCAGATGATCAGAAATGATATAACTTTTATATTTGCCCCATAAATAAATGTGTATCATGTCAAGGACATAAAAATGTAAATCCATCTTGGATAAAAAGCATCAAATAATCTAATTTTTAAACCTGTAAGAGTTTCATATTACTGTAGCAATAAGCAAAATTTTGCAGGATTTCATAAATCTTCTCCAAGATTATCAAATAACTATACCATTATTGTTTTTTAAAGTAGGTAAACATTTATCAGTGAAACCCCAATATTGTCCCTTCGATTTTATTTTAAATGTTTTTCTAGTTTAGGCATATATGAAGAAACTGTAGTAGGTCATTCAAGGATATGTTTCTTGGAGATTTTTTAAAAAGAGAAATAGAAACAACGTAAGTTAGTGTTATGTTCGAGTTGTTATTTCAACAATGTGTGAGGCCATAGTTAAGCTATTGCCTAGGAATCGTGCGGTTGAGTTTATGCCACATGGAACCATGTTCGCGTGCTAGAGCTGTTAGAGTAAAGTAGAGATAGGGCGGTTTAACAACAGAAATTCACTGCTTGAGTTCTGGGCACTAGAAGTTCAAAATCAAGATGTCAGCCAAGTCGGCACCTTTTGAGGGCATTTGGGGAGAATTTGTCCCACACCTTTCTCCTAGCATCTGGTAATCTTTGGCAATTTTTGACATTCCTCAGCTTCCAGATGCGTCACCCTGATCTCTCCCTTCATTTCACGTGACATCTTTCTTGCGTGTCCGTCTGTATCTAAACTTCCCCTTGTGTAAGGCCAGCAGTCTTATAAGACATTTAACCCGCTCCGATATTACTGAATATTAACTCCTTATTTTTGCAGTTATTCTGTTTCCAAAATGAAGTTACATTCTGACGTACTGAAGGTTAGTACTGAACATGTAATTTTTTTGTTTGTTTTTTTTAAGGTTTTTGCCATAGGGCATGTGTGCTTACCAGAGAGACAGTGAAATGGAAAGTGAAAAGTCATCACCCAGGGGTGATGAACACACCACAATTGTTTCTCCTCCATTCTCCTGGGATTTGGGGCCAGTGGCCGTGTGGGAGCCCAGCACCTTAACCACTATGTCACCTCCTGGCGCTATTAACATGTGGATTTTGAAAAGGCACAATTTGAACCTAACAGAAACCTTATCTGTTAAATGGAAAAGCTCTAAATTCTGAAACACACTAGAAATCTGATTCCTAAAGTTCAGATATTAATCTGAATTCAAGTGTCAATTCAGAATAGTCCATTATTGCCATAGGACCAGAACTGGGGCAGTAACGCCAATGAGACTTCTACATATTGATAAAGATAAAAGCTTCAGGCAAGGAAACTAAGGGTCCTTTAACCTGGTAGGGTACGAACCCCACCCTGTCTGTGTAAGTCCAATGACCATACCCCGACTCCAGTTCTAGAGGTACATGGGAGATTCCCGGGACTTTCTTCCTGCTCTAACAATAACAGTAACATAAGCATAGGAGGCAGCACAGGACTCTGACAGACAGTAGATTAAAAAAGCATTAAATACTGGGTCATTGGGAAAGTCATGACATAATATGTCATGACTTTCCCGATGACCTAATAGATCTTTACTTGAATCCTTTAATCCCCAGATTTTCACTAATTTTGGAAATTAAAATTGATAAAATGTGGTTCACCAGGGTCCATGATGGTCTTCGCAGGAGGGAATGCCCCTTGGCTTTTGGAGTAGTAGTCTATCTGGAAAAATAGTTTGTTGGCACTTGATGCTATGTTTTCAATCAACCTGTGCTGAGAGCAGCATCGGCGGTTTTAAAATGGCATGAGCTCTGGAATCTCTAGTTCTCAGAGCTAGAAGCTTTCTCACTCAGTTAAGAAACTGGATATGAGAAAACAAACAAACACAACACTGTCTTCTGGTCTTTGGAGCCTGCTTTATTCACCAGAGCTTGTCTTGAGACCTGAAATGAAGAAGAAATACAGCTCATCAATACAGTAGTCCACTGCTTCCATGCTAACAGAACTGACAGGAGATAGCCAGCCTCTCATGACAGTGGGATGATAGCAGAGACCCCGGGAATCAGTGCAGTAGGTGGTGTCTGAGCTCCTACTATGGGATGAGATACCCCCGACATGACACAGAGGGCCGTCTTTCTTTATACTGCTTCCTGGAAAGCAGGGAGGTCACTTCCTGACTGGCCTGGCTTTCAGAGGACATGGGTTAGGGTCAAGAGAGATGTCTACGCTTACTTGATAAAATCTGATGCACTACATGTTGCAGATACACAAAATCTGAAGATTTACAGAAAAGACTTGCCTTTGGCAGACCATGTGATCTGCAAGCCAGGGCTTTGACCTGCCCCACTTAGATACAGGTGTGTCCATAACAAGTGTGCCACCAGAGCTGCACTTCCCACGCAAAATGTCAGGATGGTCTTAAAGAGATACGAGGAGAACAAGAGCATAGCTGTCATCGGACTATGAGCAATATGAGCAAATTCACTAAGAAATTTGAGTAGGCTCATCGTTATTTTTGTTATTTGTTCTCCATCAGGACTGAAAGTGACAATCACTGTCTTTAGATCATAGCAGTCAGGATTGAGGGATTTATGCTGATAAATTAACAAACTTATAGAACTCTTGTTATCATCACTTCTGACGAGAAATCATGCTTCTTTGTCCTTTGCATTTAGATTTAGAAAAACAACTAGTTTTATTGTTCGGCACTTTCATCTTTTTTATTATCCCTAAGCTGTAGGAAAGATATAGAAATGGTACGCTTTTTCAGAACTAGCCCTCCTATAAAAGATGCACAAACAATCAGCATTTAAAATCAAGATAATCGGGGCCTGCAGGTGGCATGGTTGTTAAGGACTCCCACATGGCCAACAGTAATTCAAGTCCTGGGCCTGATGGCTAGCTCTCTCTCTCTCTCTCTCTCTTTCTCTTTCTCTCTCTTTCTCTCCCTTTCTGTCTCTCTCTCCCTCTTGGCCAAATTAAAATAAATAAATATATAAATAAATAAAATAAAGTTCAAGAAAATAATGATTTTTAAAAAATCAAGATAATCTTCCACAGGTAGAGTCAGGAGAAGGTGGAATTTTTAAGAGTGGAATCAGCTTTCTGGTTCTTAAATTGCTACCCCTAAAGTGAAAGGTGGTAAAGGACTCCATATAGTATTTCTTTTATCTCTTCTTTACTATCCCAGTATTTACTATTAGGTTATGAATTTACTTCCACAATCCTAGTAAAAGTGACCTCATACAACATAGTGTTTCTCCCAAGAAGGACTGAATATCTGCATTTGAGTTTCATATTTGTGACCTCAGGGGTGAGGACATCCATGACCGTGGCTGGTGCGCTAGATTCAGCATAACAGTCATGACTCATGGTGAACACACCACTGGGGAGATGAGACTCTTAGTGGAAGTGCAGAGCCATCTAACAAATGCTTATTTTCCACCAAGTCCATGGATAAAAGTACTAGCATGATTGGCAACCTCACTCTGTGGCCCCCTGCAATAAGAATAATGCAAAAGGAGTGATCCCTCAATTAAGAGAAATCATTGGAGATAGCTGCAGGGACGCTGAATGGCCAGTAAGTGGGTAGGAGAAGCACAAGTTTATTTTTGTGCGTTGATATTAATTATCATCAAGAATTGCTGAGAATCATCTGAATGCTGATGAGACAGGAAGAGTTCTGGCTGGCTCAGGGGATCCTGCTTCTGTTTTGGCCTTATTCTCCCACTAATGTAACTCCTTGTAGCAACTGAAAACAGCATTGCAGACACTAACGTGTTGTAACTGTAGAGTTAGGCCTTAAGAAAAAAATGAAATACGGAGAGGCTCAGTTTCCTCGTTCCGTTGATGGCATTGACTAGACAATTTAATGACTCATGAAGGGACTTACGTTGGGTATATCTTACTCTTTGAAATGTTCACAGTCCAGGGAGAAAGTGTGATCAGGACCATTTCTTCTGAGAATCTAAGAGTCATAAATTATGAATAGCTATTACCTCACATTTCAAGAATGCAAACAGGACAGTGGGCATCAGGTGCCAAACTTAGCTGGTCACTTGAAGATAGAATTTTCAGGAAGAGTTTATCTCTTCTCTCCTTTCACAAACCTATGGTTCCAGAACTAGACTTGTATCAGTGGAAGACAGGAGAATCTAGTAACGCTTTTGATGAACAAAAGGATATATTAGCTGTAATACTATGTAGTAAAGTATTTTAGCTTATTGTTCGATCCTACAAGGACATGGTGATGAAAGAATCTGGCTCTGCAATGGAGTTGTGTGATCAGAGCTCTAGTGGTTAGGGGAGCGGCACTCTCAGCTATCTGATGCATCAATAAAGGCTGCTCATTTACACCAACAAAAATATTGACATTGCTTATTGACTGCTTTGATTAATCAGCCTTAATCGGTTTATGTGAAATAGTATTGTTGTCTACTACTGAAGGCATGCCTCTCATTTGAGAGCCTACACCAAATTACCGGAAAGACACACCACACCCTGGATGAGCAAGTATAGAAACAATACCACAGTTAAGAGCAAGACCATGTATTCATAAATGGAAGGTTTTTTTTTAAGTTTATTTTACTTATTTCTTCCATAAGAAAGGGGTACCGAGAGAGAGAGAGAGAGTCTTTATGTCCAATACAACCCCTGGCTTCAGCCAGCCCATATCACGGGCGTACTTGTGCACTGGACATGCATAGGAAGGCCTCAGGGTGCACACGCAGGCCCTTCCCATGTGCTCCAGTTGGGCTACTGCTGCACCACAGTCTGGCCCATGACTGACATTCTGAGCATTACGATATTGACTTAAATCTAGAAGTGCATAAGAAAGAGGTTCACAAACTCACTTTTAAAAATATGGCTAAGTATACATGACATAACATTTACCATTAGCATCATCTCAAGCACACAGTTCCATGGGACTGCAAACTTTCCCATTGCCTGTAACTATCACCCTCATCTGTTTCCAGGAGTTTTCATCTTCCCCTAGCTGAACTCTGTACCCATCAACACTAACTCTACATGCCCTCCTCCAGCTCCCGGTACCTACCATTCTCCCTTCTGTCTCTATGAATTTGAGTGCCATAGGTACCTCCTGTAATACTATTTTCGTATGTCTGACTTATTTCACATAACATAATGTATTCAAGTTCCATCCATGTTATAGCATGTGTCAGAATATTCTTCCCTTTTTGGACCAGCAGGTAGTACAGTGGTTAAGGGGACTGGAACTCGTATAGCCACCTGCGTAGTTCCAGTTCTGGGTCTGACAGCTGAAAAATCACCTCAGGAATGTGTGTGAGTGCCCTAAAAGGAGAGTGGATGAAGGTATTGCAGTGTGACTATCTCCCATGGGGAGCACTTTATCTTTTTTTCCTTTCTCTGTCTCCGTGTCTCTCTATGTCTCTCTGGTGAGCACTTGTACCCTATAGCAAAACTAATATGTATAACACACACACACACACACACACACACACACACACAACTTTTTTATACATTTATCTATTTATAGCTCTTGGATTCTTTCCACCTCTTGGCTATTATGGATAATGCTGCAGTTGAACACGAGTGTAAAAATATCTGTTTGAGTCCATGCTTTTAATTCTTTTGAGTATATTCCGAGAAGTGGAATTGCTGGCTTATACAGTAATCGTCTGTTTAATTTTTTGAAGAATTTACATACTATTTTTCATATGAGTTTGTGCCAGATTTTTTAACTACTCATATGGTTTTTATGACACACATTTTTGTGCACATTTGTTACTTCATGTACATGTGACGTGTGTGTAAATATATGTACATGTACACACACATATATAGATAACTACATATGCATTTGTGTACATATTTTCTTCCTATATGGGAAGATCATGAGAACAAATTCGTGCATGGAAATCAACAAGAGCATTTTTTCCTCCAGGGCAACCTATTTGTTTGTTTCCCCCACTGGACACTATGAATCATGTATTATGCTTTTCTTTTGGCTTGCATCTCTAGGAAACGCAGAGCCAAGTTTCAGCCCACACCTAGTGAACCCACACATAAAACTTGATGTTGAATTTTTCCCTGACTTCAACTTTATTAATTTTACTTTTTTCTTGCCTGAATTTGCTCTCTTTCTTTTTAATCACGAGCCACACGATTTTGTGTGCACAGCTGGAACAAAGCAGGCTACACACAAATAAGTGCAGATTATTTAAACTGATTTATATTTAATTTATATTTATTGGGGATAGTTTAGGGTTCGAAAAATAGTCTGTGTCTTGATTTTTTCCAAGTAGAGCTAGAATGTCTTGGAGATGGAATTTGTTTGAAATAATTACAATGGACTTTGCTGAAGGGCAATACATAAAAAAAGGTTGAAACTGAGTAGACAATTTCAAAGAAAGAGAGGGGAGAAAAAAACACCAACTTTGAACCTCTCTCCCAGTTGTTAAAGGGTGTACATTTATTATATTAATTCTACATTGTTGAATAAATTATTTTCATGGATAAAAGGAGAGCCATGTTTCTTTGTCAGGGTATAAGCTTGACGTTTCATGTTTTCAATGAAACTTATGTGAACAGGCAGGGAAAAATTGTTTAAAGGCGTTTCATTTTTTGAAGTGCTAAATTAAGCTTTTAGGGTGGATTTCTATGAGAATTTTCAGGAAGCCTTCTTTTGGGAGCACCTGGGAACTATTGAATACAATTAGGTGAATCGACTTCAGCTAAGCCTGATGTATCTGCATGTGTGTGCACGCCTCCCTAGCCCTCCTGGGTAGAGACAACATGGTGACCTTGATTCATGCAAGATTCTGCAAAGAACAATGAAGGTGTGTATAGGCGCTTATAAACTCATAGATTTAAGGCTCAGTAGGGCGTGGATAAGGAGTTCATGACAGTGATTATTGCAGAGCACACAGAATTTCTGACTTGTTCTCACCAAATTAAATTACTATGACCTTTACCTTTCTATAAATCAGTTCATATTGCATTTAAAAGTGCAAGCCCCCTTTCTCTGTATAATCTTTGATTAAGTATTACTATAAAATTAACCTCTAATATTAAAAAAGTACAAGAATATACTTTATACTAAATATGTTATTTTTTTAAAAAATGAGAGAGTGCCCACGTGCGTGCATGTGAGAGAGGTAGAGAATCAATCTCAACTGGGTGTCATTAGGCAGTGGTTCTCTTTTTCTAGCCCTCCAGATCCTCAGGATACTGGGCATCTACGTGAGTACCCTAACTATTTTCTAGCTGATTAGGGGATCTGAACCTAGTCGGTTGGTCATGTGGCTTCCAGCTTTGTTATCATTGTGCCACACCAGCTGGGCCATAAATACATTCATTTATAATAAATAAAGATACACACACTCAGGACCAGCAAATGGTGTAATGGTCATGTCACTGGACTCCCACATAGACTACCATGGTTCAAGTTCCAGACCCTGCAGCTTAAAAGTCATGCCAGGCATGTGTGTGCATCCTCCAAATCCTGAGCGAAGAATGGAGAAGAAGGAATTGCAACATGGCCATTTCCCCTGGGGAGCAATTTCTTGCTTTCTATCTCTTTGTTTCTCCAATGAGCACACACACCCTATGGCTAAAAATAAAATAAAATAAAATAAAATAAAATAAAATAAAATAAAATAAAATAAAATGAAATAAGATAAAAAAACAAACAAAAATTTCTCTTTTTAAAAAAAGATACATATACTCATACATTACTTTGACTATTATATGTCTGTATCTCTGTCTATATCCATACATACTGGATATTTACCATGTGGAAGACATTCCTCTTGTGGCTTTTGACCTGGATTATCAATCACTGAGAGAAGCTGGGCTACCAAGGCATTGGCAGGATCAGACTACAAGTCTGTATTGTGTGGGGGTAGCAACAGGTCTCCTGCAGTTTCCTGGGCTTGGCTTGGGTTAACTGTATTTATCAGGCCTTAGGTTTGCAATAGAGATAGCCGATACCAATATTCCTGTGTGGCGAGCCAAAATCCCACTGTATGGAGGCAGACTAGGTCAGGGACAGGCCATAGCCAAAGATATCATAGAGTTACAGAATCAAATTGGATTAGTACAAATGTAGAATCAGGTGTACTTGAGGAAATTGTTATCATAAGAATTTGACTTTGGTCCAGTAATTTTTTATCTATTGACAGCTCTAACTGTTCATCTCTTTTTGAGCAGAAGATCCTTGCCTATTTCTTTTCTTCTCTTTTTTTCCTCTATTTTAATTTGCCACAGGGCACAAGCATTCACCAGAAAGAGACAGAGAGACAGTGAAAGGAAGAAGAAAGCCCCCTCCTAGGAGAGCATGGTCACTCCACAATCCCTTCTCCTCTCCTCTGTTTCTCCATTTCTCCATCCCGTCATGGTTTGAGGCATCCACGCATATGCACTAGCCATGTTTTTCAAGCTGTCAGGGCCCACTTTTGAACCACAGTGTCAACTTTTGGGAATCTAGCTCCCTTAATCACCAGGCCAAAGGAGCTGGTTCTCTTGCTTATGTATTAATAAACAGTTTACCAACCAGCTGAGGACCCATGGGATTAACAGAGTCCAAAAATTCAGTCATCCCAGTACAAAAAGAAACAGAAAGAGCCAATAAATTTTTTGAGACCTTGTTTCAGCATCCACACAGCTGCTGGTGAAGACTACCTCTGCAGAACTGGTGGAAGCTTAGGGCACTAACCGCTGGCTCTGTCCAAAAGATGGCTCAACATGGGTTCCTAGTGATTGCAGCCCTTTCACTTGTATTTGTAACCTTCTTTCCTACACAGTGATACTGAGAGAAGATAGCTGAGCCAGGAGGCCTCAGGCCCTGAGCATACGCTTTATTCCCCCTTAATTTATTCCAGCAGAGGATGGCTACCCATCCAGAATTGCCTTATACTAAGTCGAAGGTGGTTGGGGATTTAGTCATGTTCTTCCCCAAACCATTGCCTTGGAATCATGTAGATTGCGTGGGTAACGGAGGTGATGACTTAAAGTTTCATTCCATAAAGAATAAAGCTCCTTCTTTAACCATTATTTCCATGTTATGTCCCTTTTCAATAAAAGTATATAATGAAAGGTGCGGTTTAGTGAACACATGTGCTACCATTTCCCAGGTAAAGAAACAGAATACTGTCAACACTTTATAGAGTCCTCAAATCTGCACCTTTCCAAATTGCCACACCTTTCTTCTTCCTAGAGCTGACCACTATCTTGTCCTCACAGTACTCATATTTCATCTGATTTACATTATCATTTATGTATATACCTCTAAACACTATAATTTTGGTTTCTGTTTATGTGCATTATTCAAGTGAACTAAGACAGTATCTATTAAGTAAAATTAATTTTGTTCAATGTTATGTTATATCGATATATGTGTCTTGTATTTTTCTAAAATTTCATCCATCTATTTCCTTCATGACAGAGACAGACACACACACATACACACACAGGTATCCTCTTTTCTTTTTTATTTGGTAGAAAGAAATTTTTGCTATAGGGTGCATGCTCTCTCCAGAAAGACAGAGAGAGACAAAGAGACAGAAAGTAAGAAATAGAAGTTACTTCCCAGGGTGATGGCCATGCCACAGTTCCTTCTCCTCCAGTCTTCTCTAGGGATTTTGGGCACACACACACACACACACATGCACCTGGCATGAGTTGTAAACTGCTGGGTTCAGGACTTAAACCACAGTTGACTATGTAGGAATTCAGCAACATAACCATTACTCCTTCTGCTAGTACCAACACAAGTATCCAGATCACCATCTAACCCAATCCCAGTGAGGTCACAGCATGTATGTGTGTGCCCGGCATGCTCAGGGAAGTCCCAATATATAAACCCAAGGCCTATCCCATTCAGATCCAGCACTGGCATGCCATCCCTTGGCCCGAACCACTCATGTTGGGTTTTGTTTTGAGTTGTGGCTGTATTTAGCCTATACTGTATTTCCTGATATAGTTTTCCATTTTATGACTATGTCACTATTCAGTTATTCATTCTACTTCTGCTAGACTTTGTAGCATCCTAATATTTAGGCTATTACAAAAATAATGCTTTTTCAAGATCTCTGTATGTACTTTTTATTCACAAATGCAAGCATTTACATTTAAGTGTGTACTTGGGAGTAGAATTATTGATCACAAAGTAAGCTTATTTTCAACTTGAAAGATAGTATCAAGCAGTACTCTAAAATGATTATACCAACCAAATAGCACTGTATGAAACTGAGAATTCAAGTTTCAGTATGTCCTCACCAAAGGTTGTCAGACTTTACAATCTTGTAAAGATTCCTATAATAATATATCACGGTGGTTTTAATATGAAGTTTCCTAGTGATTAATGAGGTTGAACACTTTTTATATGTTGATTAACCAATGAATTTTCTCATTTGTGAAGTGCCAGTTGAAACTTTTTTGTACAATTATTAATTGAATTGTCTGTCTTCTTATGATATTTAGCAGTCTCTTTTTTTTAAAGAGAGAGATATTTTGATATAGAGGATGTTCACTTACCAGAGACAGAAAGTAAAAAAAATTAAACAAATAAAAAAATAAACAAACATCCCCCAGGGGGATGGCCACACCACAATGCCTTCTCTTCCATTCTCCTCTCAGGGTTTTGAGCACACCTGCAGACATGCCCAGCGTGAGTTTCAAGCCACCAGGTCTGGAACTCAAACCATGGTTGGCCTGTGGGAGTCCAGTGACATAAACCTTACACCATCTACTGGTCCCATCAAGTCCTTTTAATACCGAGAATATGAGCTATTCATCAGTTTTACATTTTGAAATATCTTCTTTCACTTTATGATGAGAGTTTTCATGTCTTAATAGTGTCTTTCAGTGAACAAAAGTCCTTAGTTGTAAAATAATTAAGTTCATCTAACTTTTCCCTTGTGTTAATCGTTTATGTTTTTTCTGGTGAATTGAGTTTTTAAATTAAGAAATGATGCCCTATGTCTAGGAATTATTTATGTGTTCATTTTTCTGACATTAACATAAAAACCTTGCTTTTCTTTATTAGTAGTTCTACAATATCACATTTTTAAAATTTATTTTATTTAACTTTATTTATTTATTTATTTATTTTTAATTTCACCAGCAACAACAGAGTAAGGGATAGGGGGAGTAAAACAGCAAGCTGCCAGGTCCACGACTCAAACCATGGTTGGCCATGTGGGAAAACAACAGGCCACGTCCTTAACCACCACGCCATCTGCTGCACCCAATGTCTCTTTTTTGGTTATTGTTAATATTTCTTCATGATTGTTTTAGATCTACCTCTTGTAAAAAAACACATACTTGATTTTTATTTCTTTTAGTTTTGTGTTAATGCACGCATCCTAAGATTAAAATATTTCATTATATTGAACATAAAACACATGCACATGTGCAACTCATACACACCCAAAACAGTGTTCTAATCGATGACTCTTTACTCATCAGAACTTCATTTTCTACATACTCACATGCTTATGTTACGATTATTTATTTAGTTGTTTATTTTTATGCCAGAGAGTATGTGTACACATGTGAGACAAAGAGAAAGAGAGAGAGAGAGAAAGCATCTTGTCAACAGGGCTTGTTAAGCCACAATTCTTACAATTCTTTTTCCTTCACTACTCTGTCCTGTCAGGATCCCAGGAACCTGCATACACACCCAGTGTGTTTTTCACAGAAACAGCTAGGAACAAACACTGGTGGGCCTTGTGGGAATGCGGGATCCAGCTTCTTCTACACAGCACCAAAGTGCCACATTCTGGTCGTATATGATGCCTTTTATTTTTTTCATAGAAAGATTTTTACTATAAGCGTGCGTGTGCTCACCATAAAGTCAGAAAGTGAGAAATCACCCCCATCCCGGGAGGATGGCCATGACACACTCCCTTCTCCAGTCTCCTCTCAGGATTTGGGGTACACATATACACATGCCCAGGGTGAGTTTTAATCCTCCAGGTCCAGGACATGAAGCGTGATCAACTACGTGGAAGTCCATTGAGTAACCATTACTCCATCTCCTGGTCCCTCTATATCATGCTTTTATTAGTAGAGATAAAAAATATGTTTCCTTCACTTACCAAAGACTAAAGGAAATGTTTTAGTTTTACGTTCTTCACAGAAAGGATAAGGCCACACCATAGTCCTTTCTTCTCCATTTGTCTCTTAGGATTTTGAACATGCACACACATGCACCCGACTCAAGTTTCAAGCTGCCCAGTGTTGGACTTGAACTGTGATCAGCCATGTGGGAGGCCAGTGCGTCAACATTATGCTACCCCCTGGACCCTACATTATCATTTTACCAGTTCCTATGCAATTAGATTTACGATCATAGTTTTTCATTTTCAGTATACTCCATTTTTTGTACACCACTAAAATTTAAACTATATTATTCTACCTAAAATAAACACTTCTGTTCTGCCCATCATTATGATTTACTAGCGGCAAGTCTTCTCAGCTCTCCCTTGTTTGAGTAAATGTCGTTTATGGCGAAAAGATACTTTGCTAGGTATGGAATTCTAAACTACAAACTGAATGTCTTTCAAGCATTTGTCCTTAATTTTATTGTTCCGGTATATGAACAGTTGTAATATTTATTCATTTATTTAGCCAGAGGGCATGTGTCTTCCCAGGGAAAGACAAAGGGAAAAGTGCAAAAGAAGAAAGCATGCCTTCCCCATTGGGATGCGCTGCAGTCCCTTCTCCATTTCTCTACCCTGTTGGCATTTGGGGCATGCACACGCTTGGGCCTGGCATGCTTTTCAAGCCTTCAGGCCACGGCTCAAATAGGTTCAACCATGTGGAATCTGGCTCGCATAAGCACTAGGTCATGGGACCAGCACAATTTTTGTTCTGTTAAGGTTTTTTTTTGTTTGTTTTTCTTTTTTAAATTTTATTTTATATTTTCCTTTTTTTTTTTTTTTTTTTTTGCTTTGATTGTTTTTCGCACTCTTTTTCTCTTTCTCCCTTTTTCCCTTCCTTCTACTTTTGGTTTTATCTAGAGTAGTGGAGCCTATTTTGTTTTTTACCCTATTCACTCACATACAAAGTATGTTTTATAGTTTTACAATTCAGTTATAATTTAGTTTATGGCTTTTAAAATTATTTTTCACTTTTGACATATCTTTTATTTTATTATTAATTTGATATAATATTATGCTTCAGAAAAGATGCAATAGCAGTCTCCATATACCCTTAACCATTTCCCTTTTAATTAACAACTATGTCAATGCAGAACGATTATCAAGAGTAAATTACTCTCAGTGTTATACAATTAACTAAAACAAAACTCTTTTTATTTTACCACTTTCTCCCACTGTGTTCCTTTTCTGTTTCAGGATCCAGCCTGTTTTATTTAGTCCTGTGTATCCTGAGTCTCCTCAGACTTGTGACAGCTACTCAGTCTTGTCTTCTTTTCATGTCCTTGGTACCTTTAGTGAATACTGATCAGTTATTTTATAGATTGTCCTCAATTTGGGCTTGCTTGTTGCTCTTGACAAGATGGGGGCTACTTATTCTTGGGAAGGATGCCACAAGGACACTTGAACTTCCCTTCTCCTCTCTGAGCTCTGGCCAAATGCTGCCAGTTGATTCCTTCCCTCATGAGGCCAGAGGCCAAGGATCTTAACATACGGATACAGCAACTGCTGCCTGGAGGTGACCCTGTTCCCAAGCAAGAGCAAGGAGTACATAGATGGACAGGAATACAAGGTGGACTTATGACTTAGCCAGAGTGAAGAGAGCATCATTTCCTCCCTAACCCTTCAGTGCAGGATTGGGCAGGCCTGGCTATTCCCCTATGTGCTGTCTACTGCAAAGAGGTTTCTTGCTTTATAATCCCCCACCCGGATGCCTCCATGGACCTGCCCTAAAGTCCTCAATACTTTGGCCCACACTAATACCCACTTCCCCACCAAAGCAGGTACAGTGTCACCTAACAGAGCCACAGAGGAGGACCCTTATCCTTGTCCTAATTTCTCTGAAACACTGTGAAGGACAGAGACAATGAGACTTCAGTCTCACTAATAATTATCTTTTCTCTTTAATGTAGCTCAGGTAGGTGTGACAGTTCAAGGAGGCACTCAGGGCAGGGATGGAGAGACTGCATGCCAGTAAGTGAGGCTTTGTGGTTATTTTGCAATTGGGGCACTCACCTGCTATGGATCATCTAAACATAGCTGTGATGGTTTTGGTTAACTCAAAGTTATTTAGCAAAAAGAAAAACCTATATTGCCACCATTATTTACTTTAGCTCTGTGAATGATTCAGCTTGAATCCACATCCACAGTGCTTTGTAGATAGAGTTGGACAGCCTGCTGGCCAATTGATATGCAAGTATTTCTTCACCTTGCTAATTGGAGGAGAATGAACACTAACAAGTCTCCGTTCTGATGGCCGCATCAGGTCTACCTCTACTCACTCAACATCCACAGAGAGAATTACAGGGAAGTCTTGATTCCCTCCACCCAATGCTCAGACATTAGATTAGATACCAGATTCCTGGATGTCTCCTATACCTTAGCAAAGTCCACCATGAAAGCCCTTCCTCTATTCTCTTCCAGAAAGCCAGGTCTCTCAACATTCTATGTTTATTATAAAAACTAAGAGAGTGTCACTTATAAATGGACACACCCCCTGCTACTGTTTCACAGATGCAGAAGATATGAGGCTCCTGCATCACAGACACAGGACTCTGTTACTAAAGCACAGGATGCAGCAGGAGCACTGTGTGTGTCTTATTCTGCTTTCCCTCCACCACAAATCACATGTCACCCCAAAGACCCAAGTAGTGGCAGGACATAGGGAAATTCATTTTACCAAAGAGGATCAGTGTCTTTGGGGAAAACATTCTATAACAAGCAGTAAGCAAGCCCGCTCATTGTCTCATTGGGATTCATTTCTTCACCATCCCTTCTGGTTTGCTCTCTCAAAACACCATCTTGACCACTGTCTTAGGTAAAGAGTGTCTGGTAACATCCATCCTTGACATACCCAACAAGAGCATACAGCCCGCTTAGGGCCTATTGTGGATTATCTCTGTTACTCTACTGTACTGACATCCATGGCCAGAGAAGCATGGAGTCTGAAGGGGCAGTGGTAGAAAAGGATGAAAGTCTTCTAATTGAATTATATTTTTTATATCTGTGAATTTTTAATCAAATTTAAACATCGGCTGGCTTTGAATCGATGTGCTCTTAGAAGCCCTACCTGAAGGTATCTTATTCCAGAACATCAGTATTTGGTCAGGCCTCTCTTTTGTTAGCAACTGATTTGCATTGAAAAATTGGCAGAATTTTTGGAAGGCCAGGATTTAGAATTCTGTTGGAATTTAATTCATTTTTAAACTGATAATCATATTTGTAAATCATATCTATCTATAACCATTTTTTTCTCTTCAGTATATTATAAATATCAACTAAATCAAAATAAAAAATATCAGAGACAATAAATATAAGAACACTATCTAAATTTGCTTCTCATACAAGAGTGGAACATCTTACCATTTGTAGTTTGGCTTACTACTTCCAGTTCTTAAAATAGATAATTTTAAAATTTTTTTCTCTCTCTCTCTTTTCATTTAGCACATTGTATCATCTCAGTAGGTATTTACTGAAGGAACAACTGTTGTCAGAGATTTTCCGAATACCTGTCTGCTCCTAATTTAATGGTGTCTGCATCAGCATGGCCAAGTTCAAAAATAAAGCCTTTGGTGTCAGTAAGGAATTATCAGGAAGCAGACACTTTAACGTGGACCTAGTTCATCCATTCTACAGCCATAACTTGAATTCTAAAAGTTTTGTATTAGTATGTTCCCACTTAATATATACCGAGTGTTCGCACTCTATGACTGAAACTGATGGACTAAAGGATATAGACGCACAGTATATAGGTGTAAATACCAGATATGGTGTGTATGAAAGAGCTATATAGATGTAAATAACAGATATGGTGTGTATGAAAGAGGAGGGTCTAAGGAAGGACATTTAGAAGAAAAATAGGGAGGCAAAGCAATAATGGCACAAAGAAATGTGGTATTATCTGTTGAAGATATTTTATAGTTATAACAGCTGTACTAGGAAGAAATGTTCACCTGTTGAAATATACATTTTATAAGCCAAATAATGTGATTGAATGCATAAAAGTAAATGAAGTAAAAAAGAATAAATAAATGAAAAACATTTGTATTAATGGAGGTAGAAACTTGTTTCTCATCTGTGAATGTGCACACTTTGCTCAAGTTGTTTACTTGAATTTATTCTTGTCACAAAAACAAAGTTGTTTCAACTACTGATCAAAAACATATGAAGAAAAAAATGTGATTTTGATAACTCTTTTATTGCTGAAAAGTAACAATATATCACTCTCTTTTCCCATCTTTTCCCCTTCTATTATCTTTCCAATTACCAGAAACTTTAACTACAGAGGCACAAAATAGCAGTCAAATGTGCAATCCTGAATCATTAATGTAAAAATTAACTGGAGGATATGATATAGTAACAGTAGATAAAATAAATCACTAGATTCTTTTAACAATAATAATTCAGTAGTTGGCCTAGGTTCTGGATTTGTCAGCTTACACATAGTTGAGTGTGGGCCATAATTTTTCATGTGTAGTTCACATTTTGGATCTATCGCTTTATTAAAGATGAATGATTAATTTATCCACTACTACAGTTAGTGTCAAAATTTCAAAAAGTTAATGAATCTTTTATTCATCCAATATAGAATAATTAATTTTCTTTAATTCATTCTATTAAACTTTTTCCCAACAATCTCAAAGGTTCTAATGCCTTAAGTATTTAAATGGCAAATTATAGATTCAATGGTTGCTACAAGAAAAAATTAAATTGAGAAAAGGTAAGAATGAGAGAAGATTCAGAGGTTGGATGAATTAAGGTGAAACAAGAGTTGAGGGACTAGGAAATTTAGTCAGGAAGGAATTGAAGTACAAATGTCTTCTCAGGAAATATCTTGAGGCTGAGACATTAGACAACTTTATGAAACACCATGTGGAAATGTATGCCTTGCTATTATGGGAAGCACTTTCAAATTTGACCATGACTGGCCAAATTTTTCAAAAAGATAATCAAAGAGAAGAAAGATTGTATTGTTGAAGAGATAGATAAAGTGACTTGACAGGTCTTTTTCATCTTTAACTTTGAGAATTCTATGTACCTGGTCTATCTAAATGATATCCTCCACTCCTATACATCCTCAAAAAAAAAAAAAAAAAAAAAAAAACCTGGATTGCAATATAAATATTTAAAGAGTACATAAAGAACAATTCATGCATATGCTAACCAGGAAAATAAGTTAAAAAAATTAGAAAACAAACGTGTTTTATTCTAAGAATTATAGAATTAAACAGTAAAGGCAAGATTCTGGGAGTCAATTTTGTAATATCTAATTTAATATTTAATTAGGTTATTCAGTTCTAGCTCTGTTCTCTCCTAGGTCAGTGAGCTCAGTTTTTAAACCCATAGCATGAGAAAATTGGATCACATACTACTAAGATCCTCACACCTCTAGTAGTAAGTCTGTAATTCAATTAAGTAGTGTCAAGATAGAAACATCATTGCTATGTTCACATGAATATTGATGCAACTATGATCTTTATCTGTAAAACTCATGGTTAGAGCATTAAAAAAATGCAGTACTACAGTGGAAACTCTGGAGAGAACTTTTTATTTTTTATTTTGTTTTTTGGTCTTTTTTTCCTCAAGCAAAATTACCAGGAATTTACTTCTTCAATAAATAGAATTTACTGAGAAAGAAGACATATTTCCACTATAACATTAAAAATTCTTCAAAAAGTATATGGAATGTCCCATGATGCTAAGATAGGAAATAGAACCCTAATGGACAGATATTCAAGATGAAGCCTCTAGAACCATGCTTTCACTATGCACTTGCACACAGGATACAGCTTGCAGCTGTATTAACCTAGTCACAATCTGCAGCATGACTTATAGCAATTATGTTTCAGAACCAGGAGTGTGATCTTTCTGGCCCAGAGGCACCACACAGGGAAGGCCGATCCCCAAGGTCAGTTAATCCCACAGAAAACTTTAGTAATAGGTTACCTCAATGATCAGTTAAGAAAGCAAACCCATATTCTGACTTCACAGACAATTTCAGTTTTATTGATGCCCACTCGTTTATCAAAAAGTCAGCCCATGGGAACCAGCAGTTAGCGTAATGGCTATGTCGCTGGACTCCCACGTAGTCGACCGCGGTTTGTGTCCCGGACCCGGTGGCTTAAAACTCACGCCGGGCGCGTGTGCGTGCGTGCCCAAGATCCCGAGAGGAGAATGGAGGAGAAGGGATTGTGGCGTGACCATCCCCCCTGGGGGGTGATTTCTCGCTTTCTGTCTCTATGTCTCTCTCTGTCTGGTGAGCGCACGCCCCCTACAGTGAAAATCTCTCCAAAAAAAAAAAAAGTCAGCCCATTGTTCAGACTGCTAGACAAAAATCCCTGATGAAAGCCTCATGTTAGGAATCCTCATTTGGGACCCTAGTCTGTAGGAACTTTTCTCTTTTAATGAAACTCTGCTTTACAATCCCCTCCTTTTGTCCTTGTTTCTTATTCTTTGTGATAAGACACGAACTTGGCCAGCTCAGAAATCCTGTACATTTATTCAACAATGCTGTACATTTATTCACATTTCTCCATCTCCCTTGAACTACTTCTCCTCCAAATTCCTCACACCCTGACCCTCTGGCCTAGCAGGCACTCAGCACTCTCTCTTCCCCTAATGTAGTCAATAAAACAACCATCTTTTCTATTTGTCCATCCCCTCACCAGACTTCATTTAAAGCTTTTATCTTTAACTTAATGTAAAATTTTTAAGTGAGCCTTCTCTTTAACAGAGTCTTTAGCCATAATCTTATCTCAAGACTTATATTAATAGTCTATATTCATTTGTCATCACAGTTCTATCATTTAAAAATCTGACTGGTGTCAACCATTGCAATGAGTATGTTCTGTTAGGTTGAAAAAATGGACACCTAGTAGACAATTCCAAACAGCATTTTAATGATCCTTAAATTTCTGCTATAGATGTTTCTAGATGAGTAGGTACAAGTTGGGTTCAATTTCAAGAACTGCAATATAAGATACTCCTGTTCAAAAGTATATGAAAGTAGACCACTGCATTATTTAAATAATTGCTGAAGTAAACATAAGCTTTTAACTGTGGTCGATGTTTTAAAGGACAATTCCTAATGCTTCGAGAGCATTAATAATAAAGGGTTCTGAATTTGTGTTTTGAGTTTGAAAAAACATTCTTAAACTGACATCTGAGCTGATTGATACTAAGTCTAGAGTGATGTCTCAGAAGCATTTTTATCAATGAGTGAATTGTTCAGATTGAAATTGTCAAGCAATGACTTTGAAAGCAATATTTCAAATAGAAAATAATGCCAAATAAGAAAAGCAAAAAAGAAAAAAAGCAAACAGACCATGACTAAATATTGAAAAAATTTACTATTCTCCCAGTTGACAGATAACAATAGTATGATTTGTTGAAGACAGAAACAAATAAATAAACTTGAAATATGTTTATGAAATAAAGCTGATATGTTTATGAAATAAAACTGATAGGGTTAGTTTGGGAAGATGAGAGAAAAATGGGATGAAATAAAATTTCTATTATTTGGACATTTACCATTATATTCAATGAATTTACATAAAGAAGAATGTATAGGGGACAAGTTAAGTAGGAATAAAAATCTTAGAATCTTTTGACGCTAAGGTGCCAAGAACATTCAAATGGACATTAGACTTACAGATGAATATTTAAATCTAGAATTTGGAGAGAATACTGATATAACTATGTACACTTTGTAGTTTATTCACATGTAATCACTGGGAAATAGTATATAGTCAGAAAATGGCAATACAGCCCAAACTTCTTGAGCTATTAGAGTTTGCTCAGGTGGGGACCAGCAGTTAGCGTTATGGCTATGTCGCTGGACTTCCACGTATTCGACCGTGGTTCGCAGCCGAGAGCAAGTGGCTTAAAACTCACGCCGGGCACCACGTGTGCATGCGTGCCCAAGATCCCGAGAGGAGAATGGAGGAGAAGGGATTGCGGTGTGGCCATCCCCCCTGGGGGGCGATTTCTCGCTTTCTATCTTTCTGTCTCTCTCTCTCTGTCTGGCAAGCTCACGCACCCTACAGCGAAAAGCTCTCCAAAAACACCCCCCCTACAGCGAAAAGCTCTCCAAAAAAAAAAAAAAAAAAAAAAGAGTTTGCTCAGGTGGACAAATATGTTCAAGAGAGCCTCAAAAGGTGTAGTCAAAAGAAGAAGGTAAGGAGTATGGATTGTAATGGTTAAAAGAAGTACTCCAAGAAGAAAAATATAATGTCATGATCACTCCAAAGGAAAGAGATAGTATTCCTATTTCTTTTTTTTTTCATTTTTTAATTTCATTTTCTTTTATACATTAGATCACATTACTTAGCTTACAAAATGAATATTTCAACAAGTGAACATTTCTAGTCCAGTTGATAAAACTACAAAATATCTTCAACAGGTAATACCATATTTCTTTGTCCCGTTAGTGCTTTGCCTCCTTATTTTTCTTCTAGATGCTCTTCCTCAGACTGTCCTCTCACACACACTATATCTGGTATTTACATCTATACACTGTGTTTCTATATCCTTTAGTTAATTCGTTTCAGTCATAGAGTGCGGACATTTGCTAGTATAGTATAGTAATAAGAAGATGGGTTATTGAGAAAGAAATAATATATATATCATTTCAGTGTCTTATATAACAACATAGTTCATCATTAAAAGCACTAATAGTAAGATAAAATGCCCAACATTTTACGTTCAAAAATTTAATTCAATTTCTATCAGAGTTCTAAATAATTTATCATAAAAATAAAATAAGCATATACAAAAATATGATACAGTATATCTCAGTAATATTTTAAAACTTTAGGGTAAGCAAAAAAATAAATAAATAAATAAACTACTGCAATGCATTATCCCCAAATGGGCTCTTGTATGAGAAGCATTATTTAAGGATACTGATGAATCACTTTATGTAATTGCCCAGAGACTTCAGTTGCCTTGATTTACTAGTTCCATGTTAGGATCAGAGTACAAGACACTATAATTTTTCTTACTATGGTTTACTTTCTCAGTTTAGAATTATGTCTCTCATTTCTTTAGTTACTTTTCTTTTCCTTAAGGTGAAAAATACTGATTACTTTGTTTGGTGGAAAAGAGTTAAACTAGCTAATTCTGCACATGACATTATCTAATAAGATAGCAAGATTTATAACAACAATATTAAAATATTGATTTTAAAAAATAGTTGTAAAGGGCTAGCCAGGTGGTATGGTGGTTAAGGTGGCTGGACCCCACATAGCCGAGTGTGTGGTTTAAATTCCACATCTTGCAGCTTGCAAAACATGCTAGGCGCGTATATGTGTAGATGCCTAAAATCTCAAAAGGGGGTTGGAGGAGAAGGGATTATGCTGTAGCCATCTTCCTTGGGTGAGGTGTAGGGTGAGTTTCTCATTTTCCTTCTTTCTCTCTCTGTCTCTCTTTAACAGGTGCATGAATGCTGTAGCAAAATCAAACACAAAACAACAACAAAAACTAAAAATTTTCACCTTTTTTTTCCATTCTTCTTAAACATGATAGTATTTTTTTTTTAGAATTATTGATTAAATTTTTCTTATTTATTCTTTTTTTTTTTTTGAGAGGTTTTTGCTATAGGGTACGTGCGCTCACCAGACAGACAGAGAGAGACAGAGAGACAGAAAGCGAGAAATCACCCCCCAAGGGGGGATGACCATGCCGCGATACCTTCTCCTCCATTCTCCTCTCGGGATCTTGAGCACACACACACACACGCCCGCGTGAATTTAAAGCCACAGGGTCCGGGAAGCAAACCGCGGTCGACTACATGGGAGTCCAGCGACATAGCCATTACGCTAACTGATGGTCCCTATTTATTCTTTTTTAAAATTTGACCAGAGAGAAGCACACAGAGAAAGAGAGAGAGAGCAAGAGAGAAAACAAACTACCAGGTCAGGGACTCAAACCATGAGCGACCATGTGGGAGTATCTAGCGCCTGAACAACCACGTTATCTGCTGGCCCCCTAAACATGGCTGTATTTTCAATCAGGAAAAATAAGCAATTGTGTGTTAGGAATACTGCACCCTATTCTCAATAGATAATAGATGGTCTATGATCATGATCTCCTTAATGGCTTTTTGGTATAAGGACTGTGTGGTGTGAACAAGGATGTGACTATAGTTTTGGCAAGATGAGGGAACTGGAAAACCGCCTGACAGGAAGGGCCTCAGTCATGATGGCTGCCCCAGCATAGTCAGCAGAGAGCTGACCACGGAGGAGAAAGAATTACAGTGTGATCATTGTCCACAGTAGAAGGGTGCTTTCTCGTGTTCCCTTTCTCTCTGTCTCTGTTTCTGGTGAGAATAGAAACATTCTGGTGAGAATGCAGTTTAACTCACTAGGAGTTGTAATGTTGTCTTTCCCTGTGATAATTCAGTCCCTCATACTCATCTTTGCACTCCTTGGACATGACCACACTGTCCAATCCAGTTTAAAAATCATGCTGGTTCATGTGTGTGAGTACTCAAAATCCCAAGAGAATGAAAGAGAAGGGATTATAGCATGGCCATCTCACTCAGGGGAAATTTCTCCTTTTCCTTTTCTCTCTCTCTCTCTCTCTGGAGAGCATGCCCACCCTATGGTCAAAAAATTATAAAAATAAATAAATAAGCAATCAAACAAAGTGGACAGTGAGGTAAAGAGCAAAAAATTAAATGCAATGTTCATGGTTCCTGTATTCTTAGACATTATATTCTAGACTGAAACTAAACTAAGATTAATTGGGCTGGCCCTATAGTAGAGAAGTTAAGTGCAATGCATAAAACCACATGGCCAACCATGGTTGGAATCCCAGCCACAGTGCTTGAAAATCACTCTAAGGACATGTCCTGTGCACATGCCTGAAATCCTGACGGGAGGAGAGAAATGAAAGAAAAAAGACTGCACTATGACCTTGCTTCAAAGGACTCTCTTTTTCTCTCTTCTTTTCTGGCAAATGCAATAAAAAGAAACTAAAATAAATTAGCAACTGAATGATAGAGTCATAAAAGGTAAACATATGGGAGTGGATCAGGGACCAGTTCTATAACCTCATAGTTAAAGGAGTCATATCCCACATGGATGACCCCAGGTCAGATTCTTTCTCAGTGGCTTGAAAAACACATGGGGTACATATATGTGCATGCCACAAAGCCAGACAGGAATGAGAAATGGAAGAGAAGGGATTGTAGTATGATCATCCAACACTGGGAATGAGGGTTGGGGTGGTCATGCTCTCTCTGGAAAGTGCATGTACAACTGGCAAGTTAAAAAATTTAAAGATGGAAAAGAGAGAGAGAGAGAGAGAGAGAGAGAGAGAAAGGATTAAGACCTACATAAAGAAGTACATAGAGTCAAATAGAACAAATCAAAGAAAATTAATTAGATGGCATAAAATACATTGTGCTTTGGAAAAGGTTATGAACGAACGTTAAAAAGAATGGAGGGTTTCCCAGGTAAAGGGAGTGGCATAGAGCATATTTGCTTTGCTTCATGTAACCCCTCTCTCCATAATTTTACTCTTTGAAGGATGTTCTCTTGAGAAAAATAACAAATTGAGGTAAATAAAGAATTGAATTTTTAAGAACAATTTTTGCTATAGGGTACATGTACTTGCCAGAAAGACAGAGAGAGACAGAAACTGAAAAATTGCCTCCCCAGGGCATTTGATCATCCTGCAATCCTACTCTTTCATTCTCAGGATTTTGGACACACGCACACATTCCCAGCATGAGTTTAAAGCCACTGGATCTGGGACTCAAACCGTGGTTGGCCCTGTGGGAGTCCAATGACATAACCACTATGCTATCTGCTAGTCCCAAGAAGTTTAATAGTTTTAAATAAATAGACACCAGGATCTTAATAAGGATTACATCAAATAAGATAAAATATGTTTAAATTTTTACTGAAATCATTTTATATATATAAACTGATAAAAACAAAATCATTCCCCCTATATTCTTTTGATAATTTCTTTCAAATTTACTGCACATATCTTTAAATTTTTATAAAACTGCAATGCAAATTTACCTTAGATGATTGTCTTTTCATATCTAATAGCACTGTTTGTGAATGTGACTGTGAGATGTAAATCTTGGTATTCAGAAGCTATGGTGGGCCAGCTCTCAGCGTGGTGGTTAAGGTGGCTGGATCTCACATGCCAGACTGTGAGGCTGAAATACCAGACATGAGCACCCATGCTCAAAATCTTGGAAGGAAGGAGAAATGCAGGAGAAGAGATTGCAGTGTGATCACTGTCCACAGGGGGAGGGTGTTTTCTCATGTTCCCTTTCTCTCTGTCTCTGTTTCTAGTGAGAACATGCACTGTTTGGAAAAATTTTTTAAAAAGAAAAATAGAAGAAGCAGCTATATTAGAAGAGTAAAATGATTAACATAATGATTCTGTTGAAGATATTAAATACAGAATAGAGTATTTGTTTATTATAAAATTGTAAAATTTGTCATGTGGTTTTGCCAGTGTTGAAAGTACCGTGCATACATCCATTAAAAGTGCACTAATATTCAAAATGCCTTTAGCTACTTAACAGGGTATTACTATTAATTACATTGTTGTATTTTGCATTTAGAGCAAAAATAAAACCAATATATTTTCACTTATGAAAATATATATCTTTCATTTATATTTTCATTTAAACTTACTTTCATAAGTTTATACAAACAGAATAGGTACTTTTAAGTATGTTTTGCACTAGCATGGTATGCAGAAAATATTTGCTTTTGAGATTCTTAAAATTAAAACAACTAAATATATCACAAGACTGCAAAGAATATGCTATTACTGGAAGCTTTGAAGAGGAGGATAAAAATATGTAAGCTTCAGGAATGCAGCCGTTTTAATTTTCACCTCAACTACTTAAAATGTTTCATCAAATGATGTTAGATGCTGAACTTTTTCCATTCTGAGAGGAGTTTTTGAAATAAATGCTTAGAAGATCTATTGTGGATTAATATTAAACAAAGGTCACCTTTTCACTTTGTTCTATTTGTAGGAGAGATCTGAAGTTATGAGACATTAATAAAATATTTATGTAATTTCACAATTTGATAGCAAATGATTTCTCTTGAAAATACTAAAATGTTTGCATATTATTTTTCTTTGGAAAAGTGCAACAACTTATTGTTACATGGACTACTCAAATGAATATATTGCAATTTGTATTTTTGGAAAAATATATGAAATACTTTTAAATGACACTCTTCATTAATTTATTATCTATGAATGCAATGATCTCTTTTGTGAATCTTAAGAAAGACTATGCACTATATCAAATTGATTTTGATCTTGATGATCTGAAGTGGTACTTTTAAATTCATTGGTAATTAATGACAGAAAATTTAAAGCTTAGTCTTTAGTTCTAAGAAGTACAACATGAAGTATTACAGATGAAAGCATCTTCAAGTGAGTGCACTACACGGCAAAGACAAAACCAAAGAGAAAAACAGGCACTTTATTGGTTTTCTCTGCTCACGCTGAGCAGAGTATCTGTGGCCTTCAATCAAGACCTTGATGCTGGCCGTCCTGTGCCGCGGACAGTGTCTGTAGGTAGACAGGACACCATGAGCCCCAGAGGTCAGAGACGGCCCAGTTCACAAGCTCCCATTTGCCTTTTTTCTGTCTCAGGAGTCTTCAACTTAATAGTGTTCATGTCCTATTTCATGAAGAATAGGACCTATATCCGTTAGGCTGGACACCAGTAATAATGACACTTGAAGGGCTTAGAAGTTTTCACTTCAGCAATATACAAAAAATTTGATGAACAAATTAGTAGTGTGAATAAACATTGAAATGAAATGGTTTAAATGATTCAATAGATTCAAATGGTTTTGAATACGTTCCAGGAACTTCAAATTTCTGGTTTCTATAAATATAGTTTATTACTAGACCATCTGGAACACATCTTAATTATACATTTAAAGAACCTAAACCAAGAGGGATGAAGCCACACTCGGAAAGTCTTCTTGTGCATGTTATAGGGACAACTAAAGTGAAAATCTTATGATTTCCACAGTCACTTCTTAAAATTTTATTCCAATTATCAGTATCCTAATACCACCAGTAATTGATGAAACTATTGTATACACAATTGTGCACTCATATCTAAATACATTAAAATACGTCCTAAAGTTAAATTTTGTATATTAATTATTTATAACATATAGTATAGACTTTTTGGGTTTAAAATAAGTAAATACATTTTATCATTACTATTAGTCATAGTTTAAGAAAAAATTCAATAGTGAACCTGACTTATGAGCATTACATTAAATGAGAAATAAATCTCCTTGGGAAATTAACTGTACCTTTACCTGGAACAGAATAGGGGACCTTATTCTAAATTAGTTCATTTTAAGTGGTTATCATTCAACTGTTTTCACTGCAGAGATATTTACTTCATTATTAAAAATCTTTATGTTTAGTGAGTTAAATAATGTGCCTGGTTTCTCACACTGTTGTGACGATAATAAAAAAAAAAAAATAAGAAACGCTATTGTTTTGGGATTTCTATCTCTAATACATTACTTCCAATTGGGCAATGTTCAATTCTATAAGCTTAAACTTCCAAATGGATGTTTTGGCACAAAATTTCCCATTCTTTATGAAGTACATGAATTCCTTACCATATTCATAAATTATGTTTTATGTGTACGGATTCAAAAACTTTGCTTTTGCAAGTTCCATTCAGGTTTATCTAACCATTTGGAATACCTGTTAGAAACTTTTACATTATCTTACCTAGATCTCTCTACAGGTCTCCTTTAAAGGTAACTGTCTCTCCTAAGATGTGGGACAGGTCTGGCCTAGACCACATAATCCCAGAGACCTTACTTCCCAATGAGCTCTAAATATGTAGACTTCTATTTTTTTTTTTTTTGCTAATTATATTATTTCCTTTTATTGTTTTTCAAATTACATAATTGAACTACACTTTTAAATGGAAAAAATGCACCTTCTTCTTATATGACCTAATTCTAGTCATTTTTGTCACTTATCTCCTTATGGAAAATTATTAAATAAGTTCTCCTTCCTTATCTTGATATGATTAATTTAACTAGCCTGTCAAATGCTGGTAGACATAAAACTTTATATTCTTCCTTATCTTGATATGATTAATTTAGCCTGTGAAATGCTGGTAGACATAAAACTTTATAAAAAGTTTTTGTTAATTGATTAAAAAATCATATTAATTATAATAATATGAAACTGCATATATTTAAGGAGGCAGATATATTCTTTATTTTTCACATCTCTTAGAGAACACTTTTAAAGCTGCTTAAAATAGTACATTTCTTTTTTTTTTGCTTTGACTCTTTTAAAATTAAAAAAAAATAAAATTTATTTGTAGATGTGTATGCTCTTTGGGGAAAAAGAGAGAGAAATCACCCTCTAGAAATAATGGCTACACCACAACCCCTTTCCCTTCATTCTCCTCTCAGGATTTCAGGCGCATACGCACATGCCTAGTGTGTCTTCAAGTCACTGGGCCTGGGACTCATGCTACCTAGCTGGCCATGTGGGATTCAGTCACCTCTTCCCCACCACACCACAGGCTGACCCAAGATTACTACATTTCTATCTCTATGGAAATCTCTGTTTTTCCCTCTTAATCTGTAAGAAATTGAAAATACTATGTACCACGTTTTTCAGCCAACCATTACTTGCATTAATATAGGAATTCATATTTTAGATTACAATATTTTGTTGCATAATTTTATCCTTAGTTTTAATATTTCATATATGGATCCTAAGAGCAAGTGGCAAATAAGTATTTTTTTTCTCTTATGTATTTTGAGAAATTTGTATCAGTTAATGTGTGGTCATGAAAAAGTCACATTAAATAGTCTTTGCGTAGCTTTTTTAGCTTCAACTACCAATTTAGACACAACTTCAATTTTAAACCATAATTCTTCCCAGGCGTTCTTAAAACTCAGCCCAGGTGGGAAGAGAAAAAAAGAATATTTTGGCAGACTTGCCTCATGATTCAGTTTGTAATGAACATTTTACCGAGCTCGTGAATAACAAAAACACATGTGATCTTAAAAAAAAAAAAAAGATCATAAAACTTCAAGTATCCTATTTATATCAAAAAGATTGAGACATAAAAATGAGCCTTCATCTTGCCGATCCTTTAAAAACAGTTTCTGGCTTTATGTTTTCCTATCGCAAATGATCACAATTCAGATGAGTCAATGGTCAAAGTTCAGTTTTGAAAGGTCTACACAAGTAAGACTCATCTCTGAACTGTGACTGAGGACAGGCTTCCATAAGAATGTGGTCAAAAGAAGTGACTTTCGGTAACATGCATGTAATGGAGCTAAGTAGCAGCTGAAAAGACCCATCAAAAAGTATCAGCTCCACAGGGGTCCCTGACTGAATGTGTCAGATAATTGGATCAATTATGGCATGGTCATCGAGTCACCTCTAAGCAGAGCAGGAGTTAATGTTGACACTTATTTAGGGAAAATAAGAAGACAGAAAAGGGTCTATTTTAGGAAGTAAGATACATAATGCAAAAAGTAGGATGTCCAAATTTGGATGTTTTCATGGAGTTAAAGAGAGAAATGTTCAAATCTTACCTTTCAGGACAGAACTGAAAGCTATTTGCTGCTGCTGATGTGTATTGTATAGTCTTTATCTTGACTGATATGTGTGGTATTCGTACCAGGAAAAAAAATTGTTATACACTGGAAAGATATACGTGATTAAATGTAATATAAAAAATAATTAATTAAAAATAAATCTTACCTTTTGGAATGTTATCCGGCATTTGAGTGAGAGGATAATAAAAAAAAAAAAGACTTCAAAAATAAGAGGCATTTTATATTTTCATTTAATCTGAAAGAATTACAAATTTGTCTAGAAACAAAAAAATGGAGGAGCTAAGTGCTAAGTATCTTGAAAAAGAAAAAGATTGTTTCATAAACAAAACTTGAGTAGGTAAATCATATGGTGAAGTTTTCAAATTGTGTAGTTGATGTGGTTCAATTGTCATAATATATATCATTTAATGATCTTTTATGGTGCTTGTAGTACATGTATCTTTGAAAATATCCTTTTTAGGGCCAACATATGTTGTGATAGTTAAGGTGTTGGACTCTTACATGGCTGACTAAGGTTCAAGTCCCAGATCTGGTTGCTTGAATATTACACTAGGCACATGTGTGTGTGTGCCCAAATTCCAGAAAGGTAAAAGGTACTCCTAGCAAAGTCTCCACACCACACTCTACCCCCAGACTCAGCTGGTCCTGATCTGGGCATGCCCAGCAGGCTCAGGGAGGTTCTGAGATACGAACTGGAGGCCTTTTCCATGTGAGTCCAGTTTCACTACCACTCTGCAACTGCCTGGCCCCATTGTCTTGTTTTGTTTTAATTAATATATTGTTTAAAGTTGATGTTCAATCACTATATAACCTTACAGTGTACAACATTGCTTTTCCCAGCATGAATACAGTATCAGTCAACACAAAGACTTTACCATATATATTGTCATCAGCAAATAATTTCATTTTTGTGTTTAATTCTGTAGTATATACTTTCTTTTTGACATCTATTTGTTGGTTGACTCTATGACCCGGTGGTTAAGATCACTGGATTCCACAAGGCCAACTGCTTGATTCCGGTTCTGGAACTGGTACCTTGAGAAATAAATTGGGCACATGTGTGCATACCCAAAATCCCAAAAGGAGGGAGAGGTGGAGGAAAAGGATTGGGGTGTAATCATTCCATATGGAAGGTGTTTTCTCATCTCTCTTTTTCTCTGTCTCCCTGTCTCCATTTCTCTCAAGGGAGCTCACATGCCTTTAGCAAAATTAAAAAAAAAAAAAATCCATGTTTTTTCTTCACTGCATGATTGTGTCTGATGTTCACCACTTATGACAACTAAATGACTCCATTTTATGTGGGTTATTTGTGTTTATCTTTTAATAATATCATGATACATTTTTAATTAGAGAATTTAAATTTCATTTATGATGTTGTTTTCATAAACCCTTTTTAAAAACTTAAACTATTGGGACCAGGAGTTAGCATAATGGCTATGTCGCTGGACTCCCTTGTCGTCGACCATGGTTTGCATCTCGGACCCAGTGACTTAAACTCATGCCGGGTGTGTGTGCATGCATGCCGAAAGTCCCAAGAGAAGAATGAAGGAGAAGGGATTGTGCCATGGCCATCCCCCACTGGGGAGTGCTTTCTCGCTTTCTATCTCTCTGTATCTCTCTTTCAGGCGAGCACACAAGCAAAAACCTCTCCCCCCCAAAAAAATAATAAAAATAATTAAATAAAACTAAAACTATTAAAACTTCTAGGAAAAGAAGTAGATGGCTATTTAAATGAATAGATTATCGTCATTATAATTTTAAGCATCAGATAGACTTTGAAATATGTCAAACCTTGGGAACCAGCAGTTAGCGTAATGGCTATGTAGCTGGACTACCACGTAGTCGACCACGGTTCGCATCCCGTACCCTGTGGCTTAAATCTCACGCAGGGTGCGTGTGCGTGTGTGTCCAAGATCCCGAGAGGAGAACGGAGGAGAAGGGATTGCGGCGTGACCATCCCCCCTGGGGGGGTGATTTCTCGCTTTCAGTCTCTATGTCTCTCTCTGCCTGTCTGGCGAGCGCACGTGCCCTATAGCGAAAAACCTCTCCAAGAAAAAGAAAAAAAAATGTCAAACCTTTAGCCTGTTGACCTTACAAAATGTTGAGTAAATCTATTTTAACAGATATATGAGCCCTGTACTGTAGAAAACTCTTGGGCTGTGGCATCGGTCTGGCTGAAGGATCACTACTGTGTGCCGTTTTTACTGGGGTGATCTTGATCTAATCATGCGTGAAACTCTGTTAAGGGTGCCTCTCTGTCTCCCCATGTTTAATTCCATCTCTCTGTTTCTAATTCTCATGAAATAAAATAGTTCTACAAAAGAAGCAACCTTAGCATGTCTAACCATATTTAATCAATCTATTTTTCTCTTTTCAAAAAGATCTCAGCCTTTATTTTTAACTATCTATTGCTACAATTTCCTGAAATGCTTTTTTGCCACCCCCCCCACCATAAAAAGAATAAAAGACATCTTAAAAAAAAAAATCCTGGCTCTAGTAGCTCAGTTAAGATTGAAGTATTGGGACCAGCAGTTGGCGTAATGGCTATGTCGCTGGATTTCCCTGTAGTCAACTGTGGTTCAAGTCCCAGACCTGGTGGCTTAAACTCACACTGGGTGCATGAGTGTATGTGCCCAAGATTCCACGA
>NW_006159719.1:672762-677071 GCF_000334495.1 Tupaia belangeri chinensis
TCGTGCTTTCGTTCCCTTTGTCTTTCTGGTGACCACATACATCCTATAACAAAAACCTCTCAAAAAAAAAAAAAGATTGCAGTATTATTTCAAATATTTTCAGCACTGATGCATTTTTCTAGGCCCAATATTACATATACTATATTTTGTTTTTGTTTTTGTTTTATTTTTAACTCTACCTCCTCAGCTTCATCAGGATTTTGTAAGATGCATTTGTTTCTGTTCGGTCTACTCTTCGAAGCTATAAAATTGAATTATATTAGTAGACAAATATAATCATGTGCTCTCAGTATATGGATCATTCCTATGACTGTGCAAATCTGGTTATTAAAGGAAAAACAATCTCTTAATGTTACATGGTTTAGGAAAAATATGTTCTAGGACTTTGAACATACTCTCTATCCCCTTCACGTCATTAACTAACCTTCCTGTTTTCCGTTGTGTGGCATTTCTTCTTAGGGACTGTGCAGAACGAAGCTCAGTCCCAGCCAGCAGAGCATCTGTTTGAAGGACATCCAGGGAGGGACGGCCAACTGTGCTGCCGCCAGTCTCCTGCTCCACTCCAAGGACTTGAGGAAAGAGATGGACATTTGTGCAAGTGCCACAGTACCGACCTCCCCAGTGACGGAGCCAGACGCCTTCCTCCTTGCCATGCTGCCATGTCGAAGAGCCCTCAAACCAGCGCTCTGAAGATAACTGTTGTTTCTCTTTGTGTTTTCCTTCTCTTCAATAAAATACAAATGTCTTAATAGTTTTAAAGTGGGCTATTTATCAGCATAACTCTACTGCAATCCTTTTGTTGTTGTTGCTTGCTTATTTATTAATCTCTTGAGAGAGAGACTGCCAACAAGATCATTCACCACACTACAATCCTTGCCTCAGTCTTCCAGCAAGCGAGGATCACAGGAACAGCCCTTGTGTCCAGTTCAATCCGGGGTCTGAACCCTGGGCCTTCCCATATGACTCCAATACTACTCGGCAGTTTCCTAACCCTGTCCCCTCACCCCTTGCCACTGCAGTAGGGCTGTATAAGTTTTACTTGTATGTAAGTATAGAGCCACTCCAGGATAGTTCAATTTAAATATTAAGAGGAAATTTTCCTAATATAGATCATGATGAAATTAGCCAAGCACTTCTTTAGATGCGAAGCTTTTCAACAATTCAATGATATGGGTTTGAATACTAGACCCGCTAAATGAATACTCTTATTGGCTGATGATGTTCTTGAAATCAGCCTTTTCTGGTTGCAAAGCCATGGGAGAAAATACATGAGTAAGGGAAAACAAAGATTAAAAAAAAGAGAGAGAGAAAGCAAGTAGGAACTTCAGAGAGAGACTACAGTCTAAGCATTGTTAGTGTCAGTGAGCCCTGTTGTAGATGCATTGATAGAATCTGTGGAGTTAAAGTGCCGCAGCTGATGGAAGCACACTGGAAAGCTCAGAGATCCTGCTCTGCTCACTGTGGGGGGAACACACTTCATCTCATCAGGAATTCTTCAAATTACAGTGTTTGAGTAGAGCTATCCATGAGCCGATACTCAACATACAGGTAGGTCTAAGTGCTTTTAAAGATGGGGGCAACATGCAATACATTTTAGGGATTTCTTTTTCTTTTTTTAAAGAATCATTTTATTTAATTTTATTCATTGACATTATTTTATTTTATTTTATTTTATTTTATTTTATATGTTTTCAAGGTTTACCAAAGAGAGAGAGAGAGAGAGAGAGAGAGAGAAAGTGAGAAAGCAAGCTGCCAGGTCTGGGACTTGAACCGTGGTCAGCCCTGTGGGAATCCAGCTGCCTTAACCACCATGTGACTTTATGGCCCTACATTTTAGAGAAATTTGTAACAAAATAAGGATCATTTAAGAACAGGTAGCTTGGGACCAGCAGACGAAGCAATGGTTATGTTGCTGGACTCCCATGTAGTTGACCACAGTTCAGAGTCCCAGACCTGGCTGATTAAAACTCACACCAGGTGCATGTACATGAGTGCCCAAAGTCTCAAGAGGAGAATGGAGGAGAAGGGACTGTGGCCATCCTGCCCTTGTGGGTGATTTCTCTTTTTCTGTCTCTCTGTCTCTGTCTCTCCAGCAAGTGCATGTGCCATATAACAAAATCTCTCTAAAAATATTTTTTTAAAAAAAAAAGCAAAATGAAACAAAAACAGGTAGCTCTGCATTCCAGATTCAGTTATATGGGAATTGATACATCCAGAACTGCATTTCTTTTCAGTTACAGATAATTAAAAGTAACTTTATCACATTTATTATATTTAAATTTCGGTTGTCAGAGGGCACATGCATTCAGCAGAGTGACAGAGAAATGAAAAAGCCTCCCCCAGTGGGCATGGTTATGCCACAATCCCTTCTCTTCCATTTCTCTAATCTGTTGTGATTTCAGGCATGCACATGTGCTTACTGTGTTTTTTAAGCAGATTTGAACCATGGCCAACTCTGACTCCTTTAACCACAAGACCACTATCAAGTACTACCACATCTATGTAAATTTTATTTTCCACCTATAAGTTTCCTCCCTTTTTAGTATCTAACATGACTTTTTCTCAAAACATTTTATCAGCTGTTTTTTCAGACTTATTAGAAATAAGGAAACTAGATATCAGTTGACAATTTTATCCGACAATTAAAAAAAGAATCACTAGGTCATTAGAGCTACTCCTAACACTGTCATCTTGATATATTTTACTATTAATCAGTATTTAATTGTGTTTATATGTGGCTGAATGGCATCTGGTTTCTGGTATCTCCATCCTAGTCATTCTGTCTCAATGCATCAAAACAATTTTGAACAATGAAAATAATTAATATACCCTTAGTCTTTCCAGTGTTAACAACTAAAGAGAAAAGTCTCAAGGGAATATATGTATGTGTGTGGGGTTGGGGGTACCTATGTGTGTGTTTCTTCATAACATATTTATGGTAGCACTTTCCTGGGAGGAGTTCTGCTACAACCTTGGGGCATTTCTTTCCTTCGGCTATGGCTCTTGATGAAAATGCCGCTAGAGCAGGGCACTGCGGCCTGCCACAGCCCGCAACGGCCGAAAGTGCATCAGAAGCCGTCTCCATTTGAGCTCAATGTCTGAGAAGTTCATTTCTTCCAACTATTCTCAATTGACATGTAGAACCACTAGCCTTAGAACTGTCTGACAGGTTCCTCCCAGGCCAGAAAAACAACAATCAGAAAGTCAAGCGGATGCTTAGGTCAGTTCGCTGGCCTTTCTTCTACTGCTAAGAACCAGCCACCAGGAAGCTCTGTGTGCCGATGGCTATGACACTCCCACATATGTGCAAGCTTGTTATCTTCAGAAGCGAATTCACAGTGTTCAGAGAGGATGCTGTGGTTTGGAATGTCCATGAGTGAGTCACAGAGAACAGGACAGCTCTGGACAATATCTTCTGGGAGCACAGAATGACTACAGCTTTCCAGTGGAGGAAGCCCATCTGCTATGTGGGCAGAGAGGTAGACTTCTTAATAACAGGGTCACCGTCACAAAATGTTTGGTGAGGGAGAACGAGCTGGCCTGGAGGAAGGAGAAAATGGTTTCATAATAATAATGAAAAATATACCACCCCAAGTGCATGTGTTTTTATTGAGTACTCTTATGCTAAAATAGTAGCTTTAACTATTGCATGAGATATCGTTTCTTACTTTTCTATCGCTCCTATTTGGTGTCGGTCTGTGGCTTTCAACCAGGAAGGTAACAGAAAGCTAACTTTAAACTTGGAGTAACAGTGAGGATGGTTTGGTGAAATAGAAAACTCTAACATGCTTTTATAATAGGAAATAACAGGAAAAACAAGCAGTGGTGGTGCGAAGGGGCTGCAGGTTGGAGGAGCACTGGGCAGGGCCAGTGTGGCCTGGAGTCTCCTGAGAGTCCCGGTGGAGACGCGAAACACAAGGCAGCAGCATCCTTTCGGGCTTCATCGCTGCGGTGCACAATGTGCTGCTGCGCGTGCTCACCCGGCCGCTGCCGTCAGTGCTTGACCCCGCCAAAGTGCAGAGCCTCGTGGACACGATCCAGGAGGACCCAGACAGTGTGGCCCCATCAATGTCCTCTGGATCAAAGGGGCCCAGGGTGGGGACTACTTCTGCTCCTTTGGGGGCTGCCACCGTTATGCAGCCTACCAGCAGCTGCAGTGAGAGACCATCCCGGCCCAGCTCGTCCAATCCACCCTCTCGGACCTGAGAGTGTACCTGGGTGCATCCACACCAGACTTGCAGTAGCTTCTTTAGTGCCAGACACCACTACCTCTGATGACCCAGAAGACACACCCAAACTCCAGTAGGCT
>NW_006159719.1:677100-678834 GCF_000334495.1 Tupaia belangeri chinensis
TGCATTCTCTTTGCACTGAGGAAGAGGCTCTTCCTTCACTAGCCACAGAGCTTCAGACTCATACTGAACAGTGTGAGAGCTCTAGTTCCTACCTCTGTGAAAAACAGGGTCATGACCTTGAAGGATTATTGAAAAGACAAAATGAGAAAGGAGATGTGTTTGGAGAGTCACATCCTTTTGTTCTAAATTCCCAAGGGCAAGGATTCTTGTGCATTTTTGTCTTTATATAGCCTTTTAGTGGATTACGTTCAACTGCAAGTCTAGGAAAACCAAGGTTACAGTGGTTTAAACAAAGAGGTTTGTTTTTCCATGTAGAATGAATTCTCCACACGGATGGGTAATGATATTGGTTCAACAGCTTGGCAATCCTATTGCTTTGCCCTTGTTACTTCATGGTTACAAAATGGTTGCTATAGCACCAGGAATCATGCTTGTGTTCAAAGAAAAATGTGGGGAAAGAGGAAAGGCGAAGCCAGCTGATCCTGTTAACTTCTATCAGAAAGTAAAACCTCTGTCAGAAAACTGTTTTCTGCTCACTCCCTCGCATATTCCTACTTAGGTTGCCTTGGACTGAGCCAGCTACCATTGCTACCCTTAGCTACAGAGAATGCTGAGACAACAGGTAACAGAATTGTCATAGTTGAATAGACAATCATGCCCCATCTTCTGAAACAGGCACACTGCCTCATGAAATAAAATTGGAATCCCATTATCAAGAGAGAAGTGAGGAATTGTTTATCAGTTAGTTCTTGTTATGTAACAAACTATCTCAAAACTTAGCAGCTATAAACAAGTCATTTATCTGCCCACAATTCCGTGGATGATCAATTTGGGCTGGGAATTTCTATTGGTCTTACACAGGGTCCCTTATGGGGCCATAGTCACTTGTCACCTTAGCTGGGGCCGGAAGTCCAGGACAGCTTTACTTACCTGTCTGGTAGGTGATGTGCTGTTGGTTCAAGTGACTTGGTTCTCTTTGTGGCCACTCTAGCAGTCCAGCTCAGACTTAATTTACTTTGTGGCTACAGGGTTCCAAGAAGGTTGAAGCCTTGAGTTTGAAGCTGTAAGTCTTGAGTTCTAAACCCAAAACTTAAATTCTAAGTTTTATGGTTAGAGCAAATGCAGGCTTTGCCCAGAGGCCAGGAATGGGAATCAGATCTCTTATGGGAGAAACTGCAAAGAACTTGTGACCATTGTTCATCTCTCACAAATAATTCAGGTGGACAGATGGACAGATCACAGTAGTTCTCTTCCTTTCTCCCTCCCTCTCATGAACACACACAGGGCATTGCTCTACCCAGTGTGAAGTCACTGTGACATTATTCTGGCCACCAAGGACTAGGGGTCTTGTTGTCTGTCCTGGTAGGATTGGGTGAGCCAGACAGGACATTTCTGACGGACTTCTGAAAACCAAGAGTCCTAGGGAAGCGGAGAGTAAGAGAGGGGTTGCAGTGAGGTGGACCTTATTCTCCCTGCCATCTAAGGGAATTCAGTACATTTTCAAGCCTCAGTTTCCCCAACTCAGTAATGAGAGCAAGTTTTGCCACTACTTTTTATTCCGGGGATGAAGGACTGAGATGGCCAGTAGAATTGAAAAGAGGAATTGTTCTAAATGCAATGTGGTATCCTGGGTTACAGCTTGAACTCCAGAAAGGAAGTTAGTGGTGAGCAAGATCTGATAAGGTCTGGATTCCAGTTAATACGATGCACCATCAGTGTCTTGCTTTGGATGAA
>NW_006159720.1:0-6366 GCF_000334495.1 Tupaia belangeri chinensis
ATACATATTTATGGGGTATAGTGTAACTTTTCAGTACATGTATAAAATGTGATCATCGAAATAAAGTAGCAAATCTATCATCTCAAGAATTTATCATTAATTTGTGTAATAATTCAAAATTCTCTATTTTAGTTACTTTAAAATATACAATAAATTATTGCTAAAATTGAATTACCCTACTGATCTATAGAACACTAGAAAAAGCAGTCATAAATTTTTTAGAAACTACAAAACACTCTGTATAGTCAAAGCAATCTTGAACAAAAAGAACAAAAATTGAAAGCATCACATTGCTTTTTACCTATTTTAAAATATACTACAAAGCTATAGCAACCAAACAGCCTGGTACTGGCATTAAAATAGACATACTGACTTCATTTCCTTTGGCTATATATTCAGAGTGACATTGCAGGATCAAATGATGGGATGTCAGGTTTTTTGAGAAACTTCCATACATACTGTTTTCCATAATGGATGAACCAATTTACATTCCTAACAACAGCGTACACGGGTTCTGGTGGTTTTTGTTAGTTTGTTTGTTTTTGCTATAGGGCATGTGTGCTTGCCAGAAAGACAGAGAGAGACAGAGAGAAAGAAAGCGAGAAATCACCCCTTAATGGGGATGGCCATGCCATTCTCCTCCATTCTCCTCTCGGAATCTTGGGCACGCATGCATATATGCCCTGTATGAGTTTAAGCCACTGGGTCCAGGAATCAAACCACTGGGTCCAGGAATCAAACCACGGTCAAACTATGGGAGCCCAGCAACATAGCCATTACACCAATACCTGGTCCTGAAGGGTTCTGTTTTCTCAACATATTCTCCAACATTTTTTATTTCTTGACTATTGTAAAATAGCTACCCTAACGTGTGAAGTGATATTTTCCTGCCTTTTTTCTTTTTTCTTTTTAAAGACAGAGTGTCACTATGTTGCAACCCTCCTGCCTGAGTCTCCCAGATAGCTGGGACTACAGGTGCAAGCCACTATACTCAGCTTTTACAATGGGCCAGGACTCAAGTCAGGGCTTCCCGTATGGCCTTAGCTTAGGTAGCTTAGGTAAAATCAAGTGGTATGTACTATTGCAGTTAGGACTTATTGTGGTTTTGATTTGCTTTTGCATTTTTCTGATGATTAATAATGTTGAGCACATTTTCATACACCTATTAGCCATTTGTATGTCTTCACTGAAAAAATGTCTATTCAGGTCCTTTGCCTATTTTTAAATTATATTATTTTCAAAATTTACTATTGATTTGTATAAATTCCTCATGTATTTTGGATGTTAAACTTTTATCAGATACATGGTTTGAAAACATTTTCTCTCATTCTGTAAGTTGCCTGTTCAGTTCATTGATTATTTCCTTTGAAGAGAAGAAGCTCTTTATTTTGATGTAGTCCACTTTTGTGGGCTGTGCTTTTGATGTTACATCCAAAAAATCATGGCTGAGGCAATGTCATAAATCATTTACCTTATGTTTTCCTTTAGGAATTTTAATTTCAGCTTAATTTAAGTGTTTAATTTATTTTGAGCTGATTTGTGTGTGTGGTATAAGAATCCAATTTTATTCTCTTGCATGTGAGTTCTAGTTTTAATAATATATTTGTCAAAGAGATTATATTTTTTCCATTGTATTCTTTTAGTACCCTTGCCAAATATTAGTTGATCATATTTTGATTTATTTTTGAATTTTTATTCTGTTCTATCAGCCTTTATACCAGTATAACACTGTTTTAATTACTGTAGCTTGTAATAAATTTTAAGTAATTGTGAGGCCTCTAGCTTTGTTCTTCTCCAGATGTTTTGCTGTTCATGATCTTTTTTTAGTTCCATGTGAATTTTAGGGTTATTTACAATGCATAATATATTTCAATGCATTGTATATAATGTACATGTGCATGTCTGTACACAGTAAACATACTGTATATCATATAGTTATTATAGGTATGATCATGAAAGGAAAACATACTAAAGATTTCTTTGCTTGTGGATGGATAAATATTACATCAAGAAAGATTACACACATGGATCTCACTCATGGATCTACATCACTGTTCTTTTGATTGAAGAAGTCTGATGATTCTGGAAAATCTTAAAGTACCTTATTTGTATTAGAAGGAAATAATATGACTAGGTTAAACTTTTAAAGACTGAAAAAGTCTGAAAATTCTAAGAAATTTTTAAATGTCAGTATTGTAATAAAAGAGAATGGTTTCTATGAAATTTCTAACAGTGAATGAACCTGTCATTTAAAAATAAATCATTTGAAGTGTATTAAAACATAAAAAACATTTAAAAATGATTTTAGGATTTTTTTTTTTTGTATTTTTGTGCTACTGGGATTTTGATAAGGTTTGCATTAAATCTACAGGTCGTTTTAGGTAGTGTGAACATTTTAACAATACTAAGTCTTCCAATGATGATTACGGAATGTCTTTCCATTTATGTCTTTTAAAATTTCTTCCTTCTGGGACCAGCAGTTGGCGTAATGGCTATGTCTCTGGACTCCCACGTAGTCGACCGGGGTTCACGTCCCAGACCTGGTGGCTTAAAACTCATGCCAGGCGCGTGTGCGTGCATGCCCAAGATCCCAAAAGGAGAATGGAGGAGAAGGGATCGCGGCATGGCCATCCCCCCCTGGGGGGTGATTTCTCGCTTTCTGTCTCTCTGTCTCTCTCTGTCTGGCGAGCGCACGTGCCCTATAGCAAAAACCTCTCAAAAAAAATGCTTCCTTCAATATTTAATAGTTTGATATTCGAGTCTTTCATGTTTTTAATTAAATTTATTCTCGGGTATTTTATTCTTTTTGTTGCTAAGGTAAATGGGATTATTTTCTTAAATTTTTAAATTCATTGTTAGCATATAGAAATATAACTGATTTTTGTATGTTGACTTTTTTATCCTGCAACTTTGCTAAATTTGATTATTAGTTTTAATAGTTTTGCTTTTGTGGAGTCTTCAGTATTTTCCACATATTAGATTATACTATGTGTGGCTAAAGATGCTTTTATTTAATTCTTTCCCATTTGGATGCCATTTTTTCCACTTAGCTGCTTGTCCAGGGTGCAGGTGCCTCTTAACTAGGTTCTTTCCTAGAGGTAATTGACCTGTGTATTGAGTCAGTTTGTCTGTGGGGAAGAGAAGGGAGTAGGGCTGCCTATTCTGCTATTTAGTTGAAGTCACTACTCTTGGCCAGTTTTTAAGATTTTAATAATTCTAAAAAGTGTATTTTAGTACATTATTGTGGTTTTAGTTTGCATTTCTCTGTTGAATAATGATGTTGAGAATATTTTAATGTGGTCAATTGCCATCTGTAAATCTTTGTTTGTTCAAATCCTTTGTTACCTTAAAGTGGGCTTTTTGTTTTCTTATGATTGAGTTTTGAGAACTCTTTATATTTCTGAATACAGGTACTTTATTAGACATACAATTTGGAAATATTTTCTCTCAGTCTTGCTTGTCTTTTGTTACTCTTAATTGTCCCTAAAAAATTAAATACTTATTTTTGATGAATACTCACTTAACAATTTTACTATTTATGTTTTTAGTGTCATTTAAGAAATCTGTGTTTCTCTACACTGCAAAGACTTTCTCCTTTGTCTTCTTTCAAAAGTTTTATGCTCTTAGGGTTTATATTTAAGTCTAGCATTCATTCTGAGTTGAATTTTGTACAAGAGTCTTCAAAACATTTATGAAAAATAATATTATAGAAAAACTATGCATAATTTCAAAAATTTTTTTGCACCAAAACAAAATCATATTTCAATTTCATTTTTCCATGAAAATTTTAAAGTCCCCTCATACATGGAACAAGGTATAGATTAAAGTAAGGTATCTTAAAATAAAAGATTAGGTATCTTGAAATACACATTAAATGATTGTAAATTATAGTTGCTCTAGAATAGCAATTTTTTAAGAGAGATTTTTGCTATAGAGTATATGTAATTGCTAGGGAAACTGAGAGAGACAGAAAATGAAAAGAGAGAAATCACCCCTCAAGGGGCATAGCCACACTGCAATTACTTCTCTTCTATTCTTCTCTTGGGATTTTGGACATGCATACACACACACCCAGCGTGAGTTTTAAGCTGATGGGTCCAAGACTCGAACTGGGGTCAACTACATGGGAGTCAGCAACTTAACCATTATGCCATCTGCTGGTCCTTAGAATAGCAATTTTAAAAAAGAAGAATAAATCACGAGGAATCAGTCTATCTTATTTTAAAAGCTACAGTAATTAAAACATACATAATTGACAGAGAGACAGATTGATCAATGAGCTAGAATAGAGAACACCGAAACAAACCACAGATAGGTCCACTTAATTTTCCCTTTGCCTTTTTTTTCCTCTTTAAATGTTCATTGTAATTTATGACTTACATATAGATTATCAATGCCCTTATTAGCTTCTTTACTTTATAGGATACTAATTTTTCAGTTTGGATGTTTCATGGTATGTAGTATTTCTTGTATAGCATAGTCTTCGTATCTAAGAGTTCCATTTGATTCTTTTTTATGGTGTCCAATTCTTCTTTCATATCATGGAAAGACTTCATCATCTCTTGGAGCTCAACGTCTCTTTTCTCTTACATCTCATAGTTTTGTTACCATAAATATTCTAAATTCTTTTTCTGACATTTCAGTAATATCCTCTAATTTTTCCTACTTGGAGACGAGTTACAGTGTTTTCTTGCTGGAGATGTATTACTTGATTTTCTCATCCTCGTGGCTCTTCTCTGATTTTTAGTCATTTGATAATGTATTCACTTTTGGCTAATTTGTTGGAGAAGGATTCTGTGACTGTGTGCTCATGTATTTCCTTTACTATGAAATAGTTTGGTGCTTTTTTTCTTCCTCCTACAGTGTACTCCAGTGTAGCAATCACAGGAGAGGTTTTGCCATCGAATTTGTGAAGGGGAATTTCACTCTTTTTGCAACAACTACAGTGAAGTGCAAAGAATTTTCTAAAGCTCACAATGTTCAGATGTTTAGCTACTATGCACCTAGTTTTCTCTAGGCAGTGGGTAAGAGCAGAGCAGTAAAATTGGAAAGTAAGGTAAAAGGAAAAGAAAGTAGGAAATAGAAATAGGAAGAAAAAGCAAAAAAAAAAAAAAAAAAGGAAGGAAAGAAGTAGAACAAAAAGAGGAGGAAAAAACCCAGAAATTATGTCCTAGGTAATAGAATTGGGTTAAAAATAGAAAATTGCATGGTGTGTGGGCTAACACAGTCAGAGGTGAAGGTGCCTGGATGCTTTCTGTCCTAGTTGAGGGAAGAGGAGACAAATTAGCAAGAGAAAGGCACAAACCGGGCAGAAAGCTGTTTTTTTACAAAGAGAAAAAAAAGTTAAGGGACAGAGAAGAACAAGAGGGAGAGAGACACTTGCTTACCTGACTAGCACTGGGGTCTAGAAGGGAGGACCCTGGCTGGGGGTGGTGGTGGTGATGGTGGTGGTGGTGGTAGTTTCATAGCCATAAAGCTGAACCCATAGGGTCAAAACAGTCAGAGGTGGAGGTGCCTGGATACTTTCTGTCCTAGTTCTGTATAGATGTTCTTTATGAGGTTAACAGAGTTCCTGTTTATTTATTTATTTTCTTAGAACATTTTTTACAATTCATAGTTTGTTTGTTTATTTATTTATTTTTAGATTTTTGCCATAGGGTGCATGCACTTGCCAGAGAGAGAGAGAGAGACAGAGAGAGAGAGAAAGTGAAAAGTCACCCCCCACTTTAGGAGGATGGCCATGCTACAGTCCCTTCTTCTCCATTCTCCTCCTGGGATTTTAGGCAAACACGCACACGTGCCCAGACTGATTTTTAAGCTACTAGATCCAGGACTTGAGCCACAGTCAGTCATGTGGGAGCCACTTTATTTACTATGTCACCTTCTGGTCCCGAGTTTATTTATTTTCATCTATTATATATTGAATCTATAGGGAGTAGATCCCAGAAGCTAAAGGCCTTTCCATTGGTTCTCACACAGTGGCTCCCTTGGGTGGAGCAGGCTGATGCTTCAGTTGAACCCAGGTACCTTTCTCTTTGACTTCCTTCTTTTTCTGGTCATTTTCCTTCACACATTTTAGGATGTTATCTCTGCTTTTAGAATGCTTAATATGCTCAATATGAATATTAATTCTCTTGGCAAGAATTTTGCCCTTGTTTGTTTACAACAATGTCAACAGCATACTGGGTGACACTAGACCCTTCCTGTTTTGCCATGGTAACATTTATGGTGCATTCTTTTTTGAATAGTACCCTTGACCTTGATGTCTACATCATCTTTTTTATAGATTCACATATATGTTGCCAAAGGAACGAATCCATGTTTTCTAAAAGGCCTAGAGAAAATACATCAGAGCCTTTTCTCTTT
>NW_006159720.1:6521-101376 GCF_000334495.1 Tupaia belangeri chinensis
CCCTTTGTGTTCATTATTTTGGTGAATTACTGGAAGATGGCAGTTCTGACCAAAAAGCATTTTATTTTTTAAATCAGGAATGGCTTTTGGATTTTACCAAGAGATTTTCTTTTTTAAAATTTATTATTATTATTATTATTTATACATTCAATTGCTCTACATCATGGAGCCTATATAGAGAATTTACCCAGCATGAATTTACACCTCAGACCAATCCAGTTGAGAATACTATACACATCATCATCATCAACAGAAAATAAGCCATTTCTGTGTCCCACAAATGTCTTAGCTCTCTATCTTATTTTCCCAATTTCCTTTCCTACACTCTTCCACTCTTCCACCCTCCTTCCACGCTATCTCCAGTGTCCATAACTTTCTTCAATGTTTTTATGCCCTCCAATCTTTAGTCTCTACCATAGAGTGCGAACAGTTGGTATATGTTAAGCGGAGAGATATAATGACTCTCTTTCATAGCCTGATTCACTTCATTCAGTGATAAATCTTCCATATTCATTCACTTTCTATCAAATGTCAGTGTCTTGTTTTTTATGTCAAGAGATTTTCTGTATCAAAAAGGCCATGTGTGTGGCATGTACCTTTGGCCCCAGCTACTCAGGAAGCTTAGGCAGGAGGCTTGTGACACAGAGACCTGCCTTGAAAACAAAACATAATGAAGGCCTAGCCACAGCTGGGCCGGCCAAAGAAGGCCCGGTACAAGTTGGAGCATGCTGCTCACAATGGGTGAGGTATTATGGGATGCTTGGGTACAATTCTTAGTCCAATTTCAATAGGCTAGGCACAGTGGCCTGTGCTTATAGTCCCAGGTAGCTGGAAAGATGGGGCAGGAAGAATAACAACATGGTAAGATCCTGTCAAAAATACCTATATCTTTCTTTCCCTCATTCTCTCTCTCTCATTAAAAATTTTCTGCATGTGGGAACCAGCAGTTAGTGTAATGGCTATGTCGCTGGACTCCCACGTAGTCGACCGCGGTTCACGTCCCGGACCCGGTGGCTTAAAACTCATGCTGGGCGCGTGTGCGTGCGTGCCCAAGATCCCGAGAGGAAAATGGAGGAGAAGGGATTGCGGCATGGACATCCTCCCTGGGGGGTGATTTCTTGCTTTCTATCAGAATATCTCATAGGAGTGTGAAGGTAAGTATCCAAGCTGATGGCCAAGATGATGAGTCCATTCCCAACCACTGTGACCAGGTACATACCCAGGAAAAGCACAAAGAGTAGTTTTTGCTGCTCATCCTGGTCGGAGAGTCCCAGGAGGATGAATTTAGAGATGGTGGTTTGGTTTCCTTGATGCATAGTTCTGCTAATCTGAAGAAAGGAACAAAAGTTGTCATATACCCTACAAAAAGAATCCAATATGGAACCATTCTGCTGCAACCACTGTGGAGACACACTTCTTTAGGCTCAAAGTGAATAAAGGTCCTTCTATTTATTAAGTAGAAGAATTAGGAAATGCCTTTACAGAAGACCAGGATATAATAAATACTTCTCAGTGAATATGATTTAAACTCAGATGGGATGCTGAATGTGATTTTCCTGTTGGTTCCAAATGTAGCTTAAAGCTCTCAAATTTCTATCCATGTGCAGGCTATATCACATATTCTATATCAGATATCTATGCAGGAATTACTAAAAACAATAAACAACTGAGTCCAAGAACTTTTCCACTGTTTACCAAAGAAGGTTTTAGTATTAGTAATTCTTATGGAACATACTGTTGCATGGATGTTACTTCCCACTAAAGGTAGGGAAGGACTCTAAAATAACCCAATTTTGGAGACTGAATACAAGGAGGGGTGATCAGATTTTAATTCATTTATGGCTAGATGTTAGGTAAACCCAAGACAATTTAGGGGACATGTATGAACCTAAAACTTATGTTTGGCTCTCACCTTTAAAGTTGGGGAGTTTACTTTATTAGCCCGCTATGGCAGGGATAAGAGAAAAAGATGCTGGCTAGTAAGCAATTAGGCAATTTTACCCATGCATGTCATGAGTACATGAATTGCCTATAGGCCAAGTGAATACTGTAGGAAGCTGCTGGACTCAAGCCATCTTTTGGGGGTTCTAGTTAAGAAACAGCCTGCAGAGGTGGAGAAGGTTTTAAGAGAAAGACATCATGGGATGACTCTCATGGAAAGAGATATCTTAAAGATATTAGGTAGAAAATTTATTGCCCTTCTTAGGGAACTTAATAATAGAGCATTCCTGAAAGGGGGCTTCTGAAGTTCCCAAAAATGATCTCAAGGGAAAGATTGCTTGCCACATATAAGGCACCAATTTCAAGAATTCTATAGCAACAGACCTGAATACTCCTGCCACCCTGACTCCTATTCTTTCCCCATGACCCTACAAAATTGAGAAAGAAAAGAAGAGCAAAGCAGTAACCATCACCGCCATCAGCAGGAGTGAAATTGAAGAACAAAGATGTCCCTATCTTTGCACTATACATCCCAGGCTACACAGTGGAATTGAACTCAAATGGGAGGAAATATGCTTTGAATTGGGTTTAAAATTAAAGTTTTAAATTGGGATGAATTTGGCTGGGTGTGGCTTTTTGATACATGGAAATGTAATTTCAGTACTAAAGTAAAATTTATATAAAGCCATAAATGATTGGAAACCATAAGGACATCTCAAAGCCCACCTAGGAACAGGGAAGGGAGATTGAACCTTGCAACCTATTGGATAGAATCAGCTTGAGAGCCAAGAGATGTTGACTCTTGTCTTTCCACTCTCCATAAAGTCTCATTTTTTTCCTTCTCTCTTCCACTCATCTCTGGAATCACTTGTTTCTCAAAGGCTTTCTCTCCATGAAGAGGACAGAAAACAGTAAACTTCTACCTCTAGGATTCTGGGAAACTGAAGGGCAGTAGAGGCTGGAGCAGAAGCTCTGAGTTCTTTTCATGCCTGAAAATCTTGGCTCAAAATCAGTGAGGGGGAAGCATTTGTAAAAAAGAGATTCTACAACTAAACAAAAATGAGGTAAAGAACTGGCATGTATTTGTACTTAACACAGAGCAGCCTTAGAGGGTCCTGTGCTTATTAAGCTCTGGGATAGTTTGGGCTTGACTGGAAAGTGGAATTATACATTTTTGAGTGACAATCTGTAATCCCACCTTTCTGTTTTATCTCTCCCACTCACCACACAAATTGTTTGGAGTCTCTGAGGTAGGCAGCCTAGCTGATTAAGATCAGAGTTAAATTCTAAAAAGCCTTACCTCTAAATTATGGTGAAATCTCAGGAAGTTACTGGAATCTAGACCCAGTGGATCTTTTTGTACTTAACAGTGAAGCAGGTGAAGGTTGAGAGCAGTTCATATGTGTTTTTCAGAAGTGGACTCTTCCTCCAAGCATCAGAGTTAATAGATTCATAGTACTGGGCTCACATGGGACTTTCAGCTCCTTTTAAATCCTTTGGGATAACATCCTCAAAGTGTTTTCCTCAAGATAAACAGTAATTTTTACATTTCAGTATTGATGAGGTAAATGGGGAATAAACAGGTAACTGTTTTTTTTTTTTTCCCTTCAGATTGTCTTCCTATTTGTGATTTCTTATTGTAATTTGGCTATAGCTCTCATAACAAGTGAACTTACTGCTCTGTGTGTCTTATGCTTCCATGGATAAGGGAAATATTTTAAAAGTTCTTGCTCTGTTTCCTCTCTAGTACCTATTACAGGGGAAAACTTAGCAAATACTTAGAGAACTGAGTTGAATTCCTTCACGAGAGATTACGACTCTAATGGTGTGCTATCTCCAGTAGGAGAGCATAGGCTATGACCCTGGAACCATTTGAATAAACATCAGCATTGGAAAGGAATCTGGAGACAGTGATTCAGTGCTCAAGGCTCTTAACTGCAAACTAAGGAAATAAACTCTGAACTCTTGATATTGAAAAGAAACATAGTGACGTGATATTAAGTGGCTTACAATGCACTGGAAAGAATGAAAAAAAAAAAAAGCACTGAAATGGATAGGAGCAAGGGAGGCTGCACAGTTATAAATAGAGCCAAAATCAAATAGCCTATTTCTCAGTGCTTGCACATGCCTCATAATATAAGGCCATTCGCATCCTTCTCACCAAGAAACAACTCAACTTAGGTAGTAACTGTATTTATGGCATGTTTTAAATAGTCTGTGGCCATGACTAACATTGAAAATAACCAAAGTAATAGAAAAGAAAGAGAAGGTAAGTTATTATTCTTTTTTTAAATAGATCTTTAAAATTTTTTAAAATGTGAACATTCTTCTTTAATGTGTTGGGAATTCCATAAAATATAACCATTTAGAATAGCTTTTTCCTTTGCCATATGATCATATTTACTAGTATAACAAATAACATTATAGACATTATTTTGAATGTACTGTGGCTAATAAGCATAATTTTATATAAGAATTAGGTTGTCTGTATTATAATGTTGATATTTTTAGGAATTACTGATGAAACAAGCTTCTTACCCCAAAATCTTACTTTTTATTTGTTGAATTTGCTATGAGTGTGTGTACTTCCTGGAGATGAGAGAGTGAGAGAGAGAGAAAGAGAAAGAGAGAGCTAGAAAAAGAGTAACTCCATGCCCTCAACCCAAGGAGGATGGCCAGGCCACAATCCCTTCATTTTCCTGTTGGGATTGTGAGCATGCACATCCATGTGCTCAGAATGCTTTTTAAGCCCCTGAATCTAGGACTTCAATCACATAGTTGGCCATGTGGCATCTAGTTGCCTTAACCACCACACCACAGCCTGGCCCCAAAAGTTTCATTTTTATCCCTCTTCCTGTCTCATAAGCAGGTAATCTTGCATGAGCCAAGCTATTGGAATACTGGATCCATGTCCATAAAGTGAAGGCATTGTAACCTATCCTATCTACCTCACAGAGTTTATGCACAGATCAGCAAGGTCAGTAAACATTGAAATATTTTGGCAAATATGAGATATCATAAAATGACAACTACAGAGAAGTTAGTAAAGTTAACCACCAAAATAATATTCACACCTATAACTAAAAGGTTTTAATAAAAGTAGCTTATTATAAAATAGTTAAGCAAATGAAGACTACATTACATACAGAATTTTCCTAGCCTACTCTATTGAGTCTAGTTTTTGGAAAGACTTAATTTAAGAGAAAAAAAATGTGTGTTAAGATATTTGTTAGTGTTTATACAGATAAACTGCTACCATTAATTTAAAAATAGGAGTTTTCCCCCATAAAAGTAGTTCATTACTTAATTTTTTAAAAAAAGTTTTTGCTAGGGACCAGCAGTTAGTGTAATGGCTATATCGTTGTACTCCCCCATAGTTGACCACGGTTCAGAGTCCCAGACCTGGTGGCTTAAACTCACGCCGGGTGTGTGTGTGTGTGTGCCCAAGATCCTGAAAGGAGAATGGAGGAGAAGAGATTGCGGCGTGGCCATCCCCTCTGGGGGGTGATTTCTTGCTTTCTCTCTCTCTGTTTCTCTCTGTCTGTCTGGTGAGCGCACATGCCCTATAGCTAAAACCTCTCCAAAAAAAGAAAAAATAAAGTTTTTGCTATAGGACATATGTGCTCCCTGGAGAGAGAGAGAGAGAGAGAGAGAGAGAAGAGAAGAGATTGAGGAATCACCTTGGGGGGCAGATGGTCATGCTGCAATCTCTTCTGCTTCATTCTCCTCTTGAGATTTTGGGTACTCACACAGATACCCAGTGTAAGCTGCAAGTCTGGGACTCCAACCACGAAGTTGGCTTTGTGGGATCCAACTGCCTTAATTACCTGGATGGCCCAAGTGCATTCCTTAATAAGGATAAAGATGAATAAGAATTCCATCCACAAAAACATTAGCACAAGCAAGAAAGGAATATTATACATTATATGGATCATTCACATGATTCAATTGAGTTACTCATACAACCAAATAGTTATTCTTCATATTGATTATAAATGCTGTAATCAGTTCAACATATACTAACAATGAGACAGCTTTAGCATTTAGAAGTGTGAAGCACGTGTGATTGTTTCCAAAGAGATATGTGATGTAGCCTTTATTTCAGAGAGGTTGAATTGCTTGAATTACTGTCTGTTATATATTTTTTATGTTAGAACTAATAATTCCATGGCCTCATCAAGCCCAGTGCCTTTAGTGGCTGACGTTTTGAATATTTGCCATTTTTAGTCCTTCAGGAATGGCAACCCAAGTGAATTTGCCATCTCTGAAAGAGTCAAGGCCATTTCCATGTTTTGTTTGCACACTCTACAAAAATGGTTTTTCTGAGCTCTTTTTCCTCCAACACTGCAGCTAATTTGGCCTGGAACTGCCAGTTTGATCTCAAGTACAAATGTCTACTACATAAATAACTGCACCTGTGTTTTAATAATATGTCCACTATGGCCTGATATTTGTCTGTTCTAGATCCCAGACTTGGAATTTAAGGTTTTTGCATCTCACTATCTCTGCATTAAATCCAATAGTAGGACTTCTCCAACTTGTAATCTGTACAAAGTTGTGCTTTTCCCCACTCCCTCTAGGCCTAAAAACAAAATCCTTGTTTCCCAGGCTCCAGACAGTCTGGAAAAAATACTACAGAAAAAGTCACCCATGATGAACTGCCTGTCTATACTTACTGATCCTAACAGACAGGCCCTAACCTCAGTAGCTCCTGCTGTTTGAATCTGGGCACTTCCACTTCCACTCCTCTTGGCTCCAGCTCCAGACCAAAGCATTTTCCTAGCCAGCCATGTTAGTCAGCAAGTTCCACGTCAGACTCCTGGGTTCCAGGAAGGGGTGATAAGTTGTTATTTCTATTATCTATTTATAAAGCTTATCACAGGTAGCAAGGAAAAGTGGGCGATATCAGAACCATTTTTTTCTGTAACTTGTTCTTCTCATATTAAAATCTTAGTGTAGACCTTCTTAGAAGCAGAGTCATATGCAAGAATTTAAGCATTGACATTATTTGGAAAGTAAAACCCCAAGGAAATCAAGAGATAAAACAGAGGGAACTGAGGCGGGGACAAAAGCAAAGCAGTACAATAAAATGTATCACTTCAAGAGTCATTGTTCACAATAAGCATGGCAGATCCAAAGATTACTCATCACATATGATCATTGAGGATGTGTGATTCCTCTGGAAAGAGAAAGCATTCCAGGGAATAGTCCATGGAGAGAAGGAAAGTTATTTATAAGCTTTGTTTATTCTAGCATCTGTTTCTGCTCTGCTTCCCCGAAATTTACCTTATGAGAACTGTACTTTCCTGAAATTGCAGGTTGTGTTGTCTGGCCCCTTGGTGACTCCATAGAAAATCAGGAATCATGTTTTACAATGTTACACAAAATGGATGAGCAACAGAATTAAAAGATAGGAGAATGAGCTGGAAAAACATCTTTCTAAGGAAGGCATACAAATAGCCAAAAGGCATATGAAAAAATACTCAACATTCCTCATCATAAGGGAAATGCAGATAAAAACCACAATGAGATACCACCTAACAGCATTCAGAATGACAAAGATTAAAAAAAAAAAAAAAGAAAAATGCCAATGGGGATGTGTTAAAAAGGTCACTCTCCTACACTACTCATGGAAATGTAAATTGATCCAGTCAGTGTGGAGAACAATATCGAGATTCCTCAAAGATCTACAAATAGAAATACCATATTATCCAGCAATCTCACTCTATGGTATTTACCCAAAGGACAAAAGAATGCTTAATCGGGAAGATCCTAGCACATCTATGTTTATTGCAGCATTATTCACAATTGCTAAGACTTAGAACCAACCCAAATGTCCATGAACAGAGAAATGGATTGTAAAACTGTGGCACATATATTCTACAGAATACTACTCAGCCATAAAAAACAAAACAAAACAAAACAAAACAAAACAAAACAAAACAAAAGCTTTTGACAGAAAATGGATGAATATGGAAGATTTACTGCAAAGTGAATCAATCCAGTATATGAAGGAGAGACATTGTATGTCTCCACTTAATATATATTGACTGTTCACACTCTATAGCTGACACTAAATGACTAGAGGATATAGAAACATAGAAAGTGGTTATAGGTACAAGATATAGCATGAAAAGAGGGTTGGAGAAATAGGATAATATGAGGAAAGACATTAAGAAGAAAAATGGCGAGGCAAGACATTTGTCCGTCAGAGAAAGGGGTTATTATCTGTTGATGATGCTGTGTATGTTATCCCCAACTGGATTGGTGAGAAATGTATTCATGTTGTAATATTCACTTTACAAGCTAAGTGGAACATGTGACTGAATGTATAAGAGAAATTAAAATAAAATTTAATTTAAAAAGAAAAGAGAATAATATAAAAGGCATTCAAATAGGTAAAGAAGAGTTGAAAATATCTTTATTTTCAGATGACATGATGGTATACTTAAAAGACCCAAAGAATGACAAGAACACACTCAAATAAAAGAAACCTGAAAGAATTTACCAGCACCAGACTAGATCTCAAAGAAGTTCTCAAGGGAGTGCTATATCAGAAAAACTAGATACAGACACACAGAAACAAGAGTTCAAAAACTAAGAAAATGGCCAGTTTAATCACAAGGACTAGTCTGGAGTTGAATATTATATCCCAGAATTCAATCGAGAAGATTGAACCACAACAGAAGGTAGATTAAGTACATGAGACTGAACTGGTGAAATAGCATTTTATGACTTTTGAATAAAATATTGCTGATTTTCTTCTAGGCTTTTTTGTCAGGTTTTAAAGATTTATGTCCTGTCTTAAGGTGTTCATAGGTTCATGTACATACTACTTGAGAAAAATCCTAAACCTGTTTCCTGGCTTTAAGTTTTAAGCAAAGTTCCTTAGCATTTCTTTGATTTATTAAAGTTTAAACTGCTTTTCTTGAAATTACTAGTTGAATTTGCTATTGAAAGTAGACTATTTAAGAAATTGTGTGATCAGTAAAATGCAGGAGGAAGGAATGAAAGACAGCTGTAGACACCAGAGATAGTGTGAGAAGAGGGGGATAAAAAGAAAATCTTAAGAAAATATTGAAAGTGACAAAAAATGTTGAAGGCATTTCATGATCCTGGATGGGAAGAATTAATATAATCAAAATAGCAATTCTATCCAAATTAATCTACATATTTAATGCAATTCTAATAAAAATAACAGAGACATTCTTCACAGATCTAGAAAAAACAATCAGAATTTGTCTGGAATCATAAAAGACCTCATATTGCCAAAGCAATCCTGCACAAGAAGAGTGGAATGTGTGGCATCTCACTTCCAGACATAAAAATATACTACAAAGCTGTGGTAATTAAAATAGCATGTTACTCACACAGAAACAGATATGTGGACCAATGGAATAGAATAGAGTCCCCAGAAATAAATTCCCAAACATACAGTCAACTGGTTTTTTTATAAATTTATTTATTTATTTTTGTATATACATTCAATCACATTGTTTAGCTTACAATGTGAGCATTTCAATATGTGAACATTTCTCCCCAGTTCCATTAATCAAAATATCTTCAACAAATAACACCACACCTCCCCATCCTGTCAATGCTCTACCTCCATATCCCTTCTCCAGATGTCCTTCGTTAGGCCCCACTCCTCCACATATACCTCATCTGACATTCACACCCATCTCTTGTGTTTGTACAACTGTTAGTCATAGAGTGCAGACATTCGGTATATGTTAAGTGGTGACATGCAATGTCTTGCCTTTATATCCTAGCTTGCATCACTCAGCAGTAAATCTTCCATATTCTTCCAGTTTCTGTCAAAGACCAGGGTTTTGTTGATTTTTATGTCCAAGTAGTTTTCCATAGAGTATATGTGTCACAGTTTTTCAATCTATTCATCCATATGTGGGCATTTGGGTTGGTCCCTTGTCTTAGCAATCATGAATAGTGCCACAATAAACATCGATGTGCAAGCATTTTTCCAATGAAGTTTTCTTCTGTCCTTTGAGTATATACTGAGGAGTGGAATTGCTGGATCATATGGTAGATCTATTTGTAGATTTTAGAGGAATCTCCAAATTATTCTTCACAGTGGCTGGACCAATTTATATTCCCACCAGCAGTGTAAAAGAGTTCCCCTTTCACCACAATTTTGACAAAGGATACTAGTCAACCCATTGGGAAAAGGGAAATCTCTTCAGCAAATAGTGCTGGAAAAGCTGGATATCCACCTGTAGAAAGATGAATTTGAACCTTTACCTCTCACCTTTGACAAAAATCAAGTCAAGGTGGATCAAAGATATAAATCTAAGACCTCAAACTATGAAACTGCTGGTGGAAAACACTGGGGAAACTCTGGGAGACATTAGGTAGTGAAAGATTTCTTAAATAAGACCCCTAAAGTGCAGTCAATAATCCCCAAATTAGACAAGTGGAATTACATGAGACTAAGTTTCTGCATGGCAAAAGACAGTAATTAGAGTGAATCAACAGCCCTCAGAATGGGAAAATATTTTTTTTAGTTATTCATCAGATAAGGGACTGATAACCAGAATACACAAGGAGCTCAAGCAACTGTTCCAAAAAAAAGATGATTGCCCCTATTAAAAGATGGGAAAATGAATTGGAAAAAAAAAAAAAAAACTCTCTAAAGATGATATACTAATAGCAAAAAGGCATATGAAAAAATGCTTAGCATCCCTCATTGTAAGGGAAATGCAGATCAAAATAACAATGAGATACCACCTAACCCCAGTAAGAATGATAAAGATTAAAAAAAAAAAATGACAAGTGCTGGCAGGGGTGTGGTGAAAGGGCAACTCTCTTACACTGCTGGTGGGAATGTAAATTGGTCCAGCCACTGTGGAGAACAATTTGGAGATTCCTCAAAAATCTACAAATAGAACTACCATATGATCCAGCAATCCCACTCCTTGGTATCTACCCAAGGGACAGAAGAATTCTTAATTGGAAAGTGCTTGCAAATCTATGTTTATTGTGGCACTATTCACAATGGCTAAGACATGGAACCAACCCAAATGCCCACGAACAGATGAATGGATTGAAAAACTGTGCCACATATACTCTATGGAATACTATTGAACCATTAAAAAAGATAAAATAAAATAAAATAAATAAATAAAACCCTGTCTATTGACAGAAAGGGGATGAATTTGGAAGATTTACTGCTGAGTGAAGCAAGCCAGGCTATGAAGGAGATACATTGTATGGCCACACTTAATACATACTGAGTGTCTGCACTCTATCTATGACTGAAACAGATTGACTAAATGTTATAGAAACACAGTAAATGGGTGTATATACCAGATATAGTCTGTGTGAAAGTGTAGGGTCTAAGGAAGGACATTTAAAAGAAAAATAGGGAGGCAAAGCATTAATGGCACAAAGAAATACAGTATTATCTGTTGAAGATATTTTATAGTTTTATCAATGGGACTAGGGAGAAATGTTCATATGTTGAAATATTAACATTGTATGCTAAATAATGTGATTGAATGTACAAAAGAAAATGAAATTTAAAAATGTAAATAAAAAAGGAAGACTACAGAAAGAAGGCAAATGGATCACCTAACATCATACCTTAGAGAATTGGAAAAGCAACAGCAGAAAATCCAAAAAACTCCAGGAGAATGGAAATAATAAAGATATGAGCAAAAATAGATAAAATAGAAAATAAACAAACTATACAGAAAATAAATTAAAATAAAACCTGGTTCTTTGAAAAGATAAACAAAATCGATACATCACTAGTGAGACTTATTAAAAAGAAGAGAAAAAGGAACCTGGTAAATCAAATCTGTATGAAGCAGGCAATATAACAACAGAAATAGTAGAAACTCAAAGCATCATTAGAGGATACTATGAACAACTACATGCCATGAAACAAGACAATCTGGATGAGATGGTCAAATTCCTGGACACATATAATATACCAAGATTGAACCAGGAGAATATAGAAAGTCTGAATTGACCCATAACAAGCCAGGAGATGGAATCAGTAATAAATAAACTCCCAACAAAGAAAAGCCCTGGCCCTGATGAATTCACCTCTGAATTCTACAAAATTTTCAAAGATTCTCAACACGATACTAGCAAATCATATCCGACAACTTATAAAAAGGATTATACAACATGATCAGGTAGGCTTTATTTCAGAATGCAAGATTGTTTCAACAGACGCAAAACCATAAATGTAATACACTATATTAACAGTAAGAAAGATAAAAACAATATGATCGTTATCAATTAGTGCAGAAAAAAAGCATATGATAAGATATAACATCCCTTCATTACTGAGACTCTCAGTAAAATTGGAATAGAAGGGTCATTTCTCAACACAATAAAAGTTATCTATGAAAAACCTATAGCAAACATCATCCTGAATGGAGAAAAGCTGAAAGCTTTATCACTAAAAACATGGTACAAGACAAGGATGCCCACTTTCTCCACTCCATTTCAATTAATACTGGAAGCCTTCACCAACACAATCATAAAAGAAGAAAAAATAAAAGGCATTCAAATAGGAAAAAAAGAGGTGACACTCTATTAGCACATGAAATGATTGTATACATAGAAGACCCAATGGTTTCCATGAAAAAAATCTGCAAGTTATACATGAATACAGTAAAGTTGCAGGATACAAAATGAACAGACAGAAATCTATAGCAATTTTATGTATGAACAATAGGCAAACTGAGATAGAACTGAAAAAAGTAATTCCATTTATAATATCCACAAAAAGTATAAGATACTTATGAATAAATCTAAACAAAGAAGTTAAAGATCTCCACAAGTAAAACTATGAAAAGCTAAAAAAAAAAAGGAAAAAAATGAAAATGACACAAGAACGTGGAAGGACATCCCATGTTCCTGGAATGGAAGAATTAATATAATCAAGATGGTAATTCTACCAAAATTAATCTATATATTTAATACAATGTGAATCAAAGTACCAGACACATTCTTTACAGATCTAGAAAAGACAATTATAAAATTTGTCTGGAATCACAAAAGACCCCATATTGCCAAAGCAATTCTGCACAAGAAGAGTGGAGTGGGTGGCATCTCACTACCTGACCCAAAAATATACTACAAAGCTGTGGAAATCAAAAAAGCATGGCACTGGCACAGAAACAGACATGTGGACCAATGGAACAGAATAGAATCCCCAGAAATAAATTACCAAACATATAGTCAACTGATTTTTGATAAGGGATACCAGTCAATCCAGTGGGAAAAGAAAAATTTCTTCAGGAAATAGTGTTGGAACAACTGGATTTCCAGCAGAAATCCAGTTTTACCTGCAGATTTACCTGCAGAAAGATGAATATGAACCCGTACCTCTCACCTTTGACAAAATTCAAGTCAAGGTGGATCAAAGATCTAAACCTAAGACCTTAAACTATAAAACTGCTCCTGGAAAACACTGGGGAAACTCTTGGAGACATTGGGCTCAGCAAACACTTCTTAAATAAGACCCCCAAAGCACAGTCAATAATTCCCAAGATAAATAAGTGGGATTACATCAGACTAAGAAGTTTCTGCACATATTCAAATTGGGATATTTGGGGGCTTTTTTTTTGGTGAGCTACTTGAGTTCCCTATATATTTTGGTTATGAATCTCTTATCTTAATCATAGTTTGCAAATGTCTCCCATTCTGAGGGTTGTCCCTTTAATTATTGTTTCCTTTTCTGTGCAGAAACCTTTTATCTAGATGTAATCTTACTTGTAAATTTTTGGATTATTATTGTACTTTAGGGAACTTATTTAACAAATCTTTGCCTATTCTGATGTCTTCAATTGTCTCCCCTATGTTTTCCAGCAGTACTTTCATGGTTTGGGTTTTACACTTAGATCTTTGATCCATTTTTATTTGATTTTTTAATAATGAGAACTAAGGACAGTTTTATTTTTCTTCAGGAGAACCAGTTCATCAATATCACTTACTGAAACTACGTTCTTCAATACTAACTTTAAAAATTCTAAGTGGTATAATTTTCAGAAGTAGAAAACCAGTCCTGAAGATTATAGACAATGGCAAGAGACCCTGAATAACAACAGGAATCTCCAGAAAGAGTAAAGCTGATGGCATCACACATTTTCATTTCAAATATATTACAATGCTATAGTAATTAAACAATACGGCACTGCCACAAAGACAGATGTACATAAGGGAGCTTCAAAAATTCATGCAAAAGTACTGAAAAGGAAAGACATACATTTTTAAAAATGCTGTCTGTGATTGAATTGAGGCCCGCAGCAATAATTGATAGCTCATGGAAAGTTCATATAATTCCCTAAATAATCAGGAGTTTACAAATTTATAACTTCGTTTAAGTGGGAAAAAGACACTGTTGAAGGTAATGTCCACAGTGGCAAACCATCCACATCAATTTCTGTGGAAAAATTATCCCTGTTTATGCCCTAACTGAAAAGCACTGATGATTAAAAGGTGGAAACATTAAACAATATTAGACACTACAATTGGTTTAGCTTACATAGTTCTGGATGAAAAGTTAAAGTTGAGGAAACTTTCTGCCTTTTGGATACCAAGTCTGCTTCACATAGATCAGAAACAGGAGAGCCTAGTGTCCAACACAAATGTTAAACAAGTAGAATTGAGATCGTAAAGCATTTCTCCAAAGAGTTGGAACAGAAGGCAATTCATGGCTTTTCCAATTTGTCTTGAAGACAAAGCTCAATAAAAACAATGGCCACCAGAAGATAGAAGTGGTCTAGTTAAAGCAAAAGTTGATTGATGAAGAGCAAAGGTCATGGCAACATCTTGGGATGCTCAAGGCACTTTGTTTTTGACTTGCAGGAGTACCAAAGAATATTAACATCTGATTATTATAATAGTGCTTTGCAAAAATTAGCCAAAACTTCAGCAGAAAAATATATGGGGAGCTCCATCAGAGAGCTATCTATCTACCACAACAATGCACCTGAATTAGTACTCTATCAAACATGGCAATTTTATGAGACTTTCCATGGGAAATCATTAAGCATACACCTTAAAGTACTTGCCTTGACCTAAGAGGCAGGGAGACATGACTCAGAGTGAAAGCAACGGTGGATTTGGAAAAGAAACACAAGCAGAGAAAAGCAGGGATCGGGTAGACCAAGAATCTCTGGTGGAGATAGCTGCAGCCTTGAGTCATTACCATTGTTTTATAGGATAATGGGAAGAGAGGAGCAAGCATCATGTGAAGCCAGGTGTTTTCTGTTATTGACCACAAGTGTGGAACATCTTGCATCTTGTGTTTCTAAACAAGCCTTCCTTGACCTTCCTTCTAGCTGATGCATAATTTTGTTTAATTTACACTGCTTTGCAGTGCAAATATAAGAAAAACAGATCATGTCCTTGTTAGGCTTTTGCTAGCCCTGCAGTGTCAGCACAAAGATCCTGTCTTGTTTTTAAAGGTTACTATTGTGCTCAGATCTAGCTTTTCCCTACAAGTACTAATTTGGCTCTTTGGTGTTTATGTTTTCCAATCCTGAATGATCTTTAAGGAGTACTAATTTTTCTTCTGCTAGTAATACAAAAGTGATTACACTGACACAGTTAAATTCCCAGAATTCTCAGTTCTTTAAAGGTAAATAGCTGGTATCAGTATTACAAAATTGTCTTGAACTTCATGGTGCTTATGTTGAGAAATAACGTTTTGTTGTTGTTGTTGTTGTTTCTGTTTTTTTTTTAAATATGAAATGCTTCACGAATTTGTGTGTCATCCTTGCACAGGGGCCATGCTAATCTTCTCTATATCGTTCCAATTTTAGTATATGTGCTGCCGAAGCGAGCACTAAAGTTTGCTTGTTCCCTCCCACCCAGAGGTTTTGCTATAGGGTGCGTGTGCTCACCAGAAAGACAGAGACAAAGAGATGGAAAGCAAGAAATCATCCCCTAGGGGGATGGCCACGCCACAATCCCTTCTCCTCCATTCTCCTCTTCCAATCTTGGGCACGCATGCACATGCGCCCAGCATGAGTTTAAGCCACTGGGTCCAGGACTCGAACCATGGTTGACTACATGGGAGTCCAGCGACATAACCATTATACTAACTGCTGATCCCTAAAGTTTATTTTTTTTATGTTTGTATTTTAATTCCATTTTGTCTATGAACTTTGTGAATTCCCATAGTAGACCAATAAAACTAAAGACAAAAAATATAGAAACAATCCCACACATGCAGAGCCATGTTTCCTTCAGACAGGGATATACAAACCTAGATGGTATAGCCTACTACACAACTCACCTGTATTTATACCTCCACTAATCCATGGCATTGGCCCTCTATCTCATTACTTTATAAGCTTTATTCCATTAAAATTATTTATTTATTATTAACTTTCTGTTAGGGCCTATTTGTTGACTTCTGGTTAAAGTGGCTGGATTCCCCCTGACTATTTCAAGTCCCAGACTCAGTGGCTAGAAAGACAAACCAAACATGGATATGTGTGTACATACCCAAAATCTTGAAAGGGAAAAGAAAATGAAAAACGATTTGGCTTGACCATTCCCCATTGGGAGAGTCTTTCTCTACTTCTCTCTATCTCTGGCAAGCACATATACCCTCAGGCAAAATAAAACAAATGCAAAACACAAAAAGCTCTTCTCTGTTAAAAACTTAGACATGAAACACACACATTATCCAAGGCCTTCATAGGATTAGGATCATCAATTTTATTGTCTTCTACTTCCACGCTTTGTCTCCCCCCACGCCCCATTATGAGAGCCATGATGAACTAAACAACAATCTAGCACAGAAGAGAATCATGAAATCAAAGATTTGGTAAACAGAGGTATGAGGCTGCTACTGGTGTAAGGTAGTATTGTTTTATATTAATTTTTAAAGAAACAATCCTTTCTAAAATAATAAAAGAAATATATTCCACATAGAAATCTGTAATATAGTCATCTATTATCAATATCAAATATTATGTACTGTATAAAGTTGTACATCCTGGAGTTTTATGTGACACTGCCCCCCTCTCTGGCCAGTGCCTGGGTCCTACAGGAAAAAAACAAAACAAAACAAAAACAAAAACAAAAACAAACAAACAAAAAAACCCAAAGAAGCAGCATATAGTGCCTTACTTCAGAACTATTTATTATTACAAGGCAAATTATTCTGTTGTCATCTTAAACCAGAGTATAATTAAGGCATAGTCCTCTTGGGGTGTCTCCTGCGGTTTTCATCAACAATTGAACAAGTGCATATAAATAATCTTAATTAGCCATATTCATAGTGTGCCTAAACTTGCTTTTGCTGTTCCACAGGTAACAGAAAATTTTAATCAATTGAATAATATTTTAGAGGCTAGGACCTAAAATGTCAATGATCACTATATTATTTTTAATAAAGCATGTTAGCCACTAAACACTGTAACTCTTTCATTTTGCATGTAGAAATTAAGTGAATTCTTTAACATCTGATTTATTAGTGATCTAAAAATTAAAAACTGACACTGGAAAACAAGGAAGAACTGAAATCTTTTTGTAGAGCTAAGTAAGAGCTCTAAGTAAGAGTGTTTTTATTTTTCTCATAGATGAAGGAAATTCAAAGTAAGAGCCATCATAAATTCTCAGTAGAGCTATCTAGGATCTTATATTTTGATATAATATAGAAAGCAATCAATCATTTCCAGTAGTCACTTCAGATTACAATTTACTTATTCAGTTCATCTAGTTTTAATAGTTTTGAAATATCCAAATGAATAAAGAATCATGTTTTGCTTTAATTCACAGGGATTGGGTGGGGAGTTCAGGTGAAGAACAAAGCCATGGTATAAAAGTAGTTAGTGAAAAAGAAAACTTCCTGCACTGTGGGGAAGATCAGAATTTCAACTTTGGTTGTGGAAATTAGTAGCTATGAAAGTTGCTACAAAGATAAAATATGTTAATGTACTCCTGAGTCCTTTCCTGTAGCAAGTTCTGAATTAAATGGCTGTCATTTCTCTTCACTCTTGAAAATTTCATGTTCCATTTTTGAGATCAAAATACTTGAAGTTTTCTGTTTCCATACAAGTAGATTTGCATTAATTTTAAAAGTTGATTCAACATTATTAAATCTTTAACATCATAGTCATTTTACTTTTATATCTGTGAATATTTTATGTACTACAACTAGCTTAGCTCTACTCAATGTAACTTTTTGTTTGGTATCAAGGAGAAATACCTGTGACAGGAGAATTTTAACTGTAGTTTCTTATTTTCCCAAAACAAAATTATGCCCACTCTGACATAGGAAATGGAATTGTGTAATATGCATGTGTATCCTTGGTATCTAGTGAACACACAATTCAGAAACTTCTTTATTCTTGAAAGAGTAATTCAAAAACTGAGATTGGATATAGGAAAAAAAATTACTCTCAAATTAATTTTCATTAGACTTTATCCTTTTAGAATAGTCTGTCGATCAAACAGAATTCTGTACATTCTGTAACTAAAGTTATTTTAAAGGATCAATTTTATTAACATAATATGTTTTTCAATGTTTATTATGGTCTTATAAAGTGAGTAAAAGATTATTAATCTACAGTTTAATAGATTATAGCAAATCATTGTACACAATAGCATAAATATCTAGAATTCTGTCATTCTATTTCAATGCTTTGTCCACTCATAATTGCATGTCAGAATGATTTTTCCCTTTCCTATTATGTTTTAATTTTATTTATCCATAATATAAAAGAAACTACTAGAATTCTGTGACAAATTAACTAGTTGACCAGATGATTTTCGCATTGGCATAAGGTCAGCCAGTGCATGAATAATATCCTCCATATGATATAATTCTGCCATGAAAGGAACATATATAGTTCACATTTCCTTGAGACACAGTTATGTCCATTCTTCTTGTAGTAACATAAACTGTAGTTTTATTAATTTCTTCAAGTTTGTTCCCAGAGTTTTGACATGAAGAATATCACTGGAGTGACCATGTTTATACTGAAGGGCTTCACAGATGACCTTGAACTGCAGAAGATTCTCTTCTTCCTATTCTTAGCAATCTACCTCTTTACCCTCGTGGGGAACGTAGGACTGGTTGTATTGGTCATTGGGGATTCAAGGCTCCACAACCCCATGTACTACTTTCTGAGTGTGCTATCTTCTTTGGATGCCTGTTATTCTTCAGTTATTACTCCCAACATGTTAGTAGATCTTATGTCAGAGGTTAAAATAATTTCATTCTATGGCTGTGCAGTACAGATGTTTCTTGCCGTAACTTTTGGGACCACAGAATGCTTTCTCCTGGCTGCCATGGCCTATGACCGCTATGAGGCAATCTACAACCCTCTCCTGTACTCAGTGAGCATGACACCCAGGGTCTATGTGCCGCTCATCATTGCTTCTTATGTTGCAGGCATTTTACATGCTACTATACACACAGGGGCCACCTTCAGCCTGTCTTTCTGCGCATCTAATGAAATCAGACATTTCTTTTGTGACATCCCTCCTCTCCTTGCTATCTCCTGTTCTGACACTCACATAAACCAGCTTCTACTCTTCTACTTTGCTGGTTCTATTGAGATTGTCACTATCCTGATTGTCCTGATCTCCTATGGTTTCATTCTGTTGGCCATTCTAAGGATGCGCTCTGCTGAAGGGAGGCGAAAAGTCTTCTCTACCTGTGGTTCTCACCTAACTGGGGTGTCCATTTTTCATGGGACTGCACTCTTTATGTATGCGAGACCAAGTTCTAGCTATACTTTGGAGAATGACATGATTGCATCACTATTTTACACTGTTGTGATTTTCATGCTGAACCCTATTATCTACAGTTTGAGGAATAGAGATGTAAAGGAGGCAATGAGAAAAGTGTTTGGGAAATTTTGGTTTATCAATTAAATGTATTTTTCACTCTGAAGTTGAATTGAAAGAAATCTAGAGTCATAGTCTGTCCCTCCATATCAATAAGATATGATGGGAATGTTCACTTTAATTTATTAGTTTAATTCTGTTCTTAAATATTTCAAAATAAAATTGTAGGGAACTCTTTACCACACTGTTTTATATACAGAAAAAAACGGTGTCTTTCATTTGCTTTTTACTATATTCATAATGATATATGTATGCATGCATTATATTTCTATATATATACTCACCTATTTTTATAGAAGTGTAGGCTATCTTAGTTTTAAATACGAAATAGAAAAATTTTTAATGCCACTGTAATATGTTATTTTAATGTTTTTACTTACACAGGCTATAAAAGAATGTGTACAGTATTTTTACATATTAGTTTTTAAAATATATACATGGAAATAATGGTTTGCAAGTATACACTTCAACATATCAACAATGGTTATTTGTGGATGTGGAATTGTGGATCTACTTATTTTTTCTCTTTGTTTCTTTTCATTTCCCTAATTTTTAATAACAACCATTAATGATTACACAATTTATAATGTTTAAAATGAAACACTAAAATAAAAAAGAAGACTTTACAGTTATATCTGACTGTATTGATCAATACCACCTAATCCACAGAAAAACCAACATTCACATAAGCTGACACAATTTTTGAATGCATATTGGATTCCAGTTTAAAGCAATCTGTTCCATCTTTAGGTCCCTACATTTGTGGCAATATAATCACAGCTGTGGTTTAGATACCACAGATAATGTGTTCAGATTCCTAGGTATCATTAACTGGGATGATTGAAAGTGTCTATCTTCCTTTTTTACTGTATTATGCAGAGTATGGGCAGAAACCTCCTTTTTTTTTTGTTTTGTTTTTGTTTTTGTTTTTGTTTTGTTTTGCTAGTGTGCACATACACTTGCCAAAGAGCAAGAGCTGGAAGGAAAGTGAGAAAACATCTCATGGTGAATGGTCATGCCACAATCATTTGTTGATTTCTCCCTTCTTTCAGGAATGTACACGCATGTGTATGACATGTTTCTCGAACTGCCAGATCTGGTACTTGAATCACACAGTTGGCCATGTGGGATCCAGTCACTTTAACCACTAACCCATAAGATGGCTCAAAAATCCATTGTTTAATTACTCACAGAAGGTAGAGACTAGACATTAGCATTTATCAATACAATCTTAAAACCTAGAATTAAAAAAAAGAAAAGAGGAAGTACTATTCAGGGAGTTTAAGATACAGCTTGCTGACAGATCTGGCTCATGCTAGAACTATACTCCAGCTCTCTGTTAATAGTGTGTATCATGTTTTCCCCCACAGTTTCATGTTTTTGAATTTTATTTTAGTGGGTAGAGACTGGATATCTCCCAGAAATTCATGTGTGGGAACTTCATTGTATTTGTTGTATTATAAAAAGTGTTAAGTGAACACTTGAACATTTAATCCCTTCAAATATTTTCTTCTAATTTTGTGATCCCTTTGGACTTTGGAGCTATCAGAACTGTGAATAAAAATAAACCTATATTCTCTTAAATTCAAATCTCGGGTATTTCTGTTGTCAATGCAATAATGGACCAAGACACCATCTTTATGGGATTCTCTAGAAACCTGGCCCCTGCTCATTTTTTAACTCTGTTTTCCATTGAATCCTCCATTCTGTGATCTTACAGGTGACATCATTCTTCACTTCCCAGACCCGAAAAGAATGGCCAAGAACAGGGTTTCTACTACAATCATGTTTAGTACAGCTTCCTCTAGACCTCATTTTTGAAGAAAATAAATGTCTTCTTCAATGATAAGTTTAAGTGGCAGTGTTTTCTCTTCCTTCCTTCATTTTATTTAGTGCTTTATAATTATTATTTTGTGAATGTATTTTCTTTCTCAAGTGTTCCCTGTATATGTTAATTATAGCAAAACATCCTTAGGACACAAAGTACAACCAAAGGATATTATCCTAAAGTAGGATTAATACATTTAATCATACAGACGTTGAGCATCTCTTATCACAGTAGATTCCAACACAAATCCTCTGGATTCGCTTTCTTCTGTCTGGAAGGCTCTCTACTCTAATGACACATGACTCCTTCCTCCAAATCCCATTATCACTGATAATGACAAGTTATGGTCATTGATACCCATTATCTTTGCATATCCAAATGTTGCAAGTACAGACTGCCCTTCTCTGTGTGTGTGTATATATATCTTATTTATCATTGTGGAAGAACTTAAGCACAAGTCAAAAATCACAAGGAAGGATAAATTGTTTGTTTAAACTTTTTTTTTAAAGGAATACAAAACTATTTATTGACCACTGTTCACTAGTATTTACAATAAACAATATACAGTTGGGTAACTGTATTCTGATTACTACAGAGTTATTGGTTTTTCCTGCTTCTGTTGAACCAATAACATAAACACTCAAAAGACTGAGGCATGCATGTCAGGAGTGAGTTGGAATATGAAACATGCAATTCAGTAGTTTAGATTACAAATTTGTTCATTCATTTATACCCCCACAAGTCATAAACTGCTAACATCTTTAATCATCTAATTAGGTTTCCATGAGCCAAACCTTAGATAGTTCATGAATATGGACTTTTATCAAAATAGCATAAGGATTTCAGCTTTTGTAAAGGAAAAATCCACTAGATTATTCCAATGTCCACTTAACTAAGTCTGTCTTAGCTAAATACTAGGATTTGTCTGTTTTTGTCATCTGGAAGGGGAACTTGTTAATAGTAAAATTTCTCCTTTCAGGAATTCTGAAAATAAACTATTATATTTATATGACTGTAGATAGATACAGTTTTTGTTTTGATGACGGTTTCAAAAACAAAAGGCCATTAACATATTATTTTATACACACACACACACACACACACACACAAAGACACAAGCAAGAATCCCAGACTGGTACTGAGGCATACAAGTTAAACACAAGTTCTAAGTTCTGACTGAGTAATGATGACGAAAAATTTCCCCAATGTTTAGAAAACCTGCTACCAAAGGCAGAGGAAATAAAATACCATGGTATGGAATGTACTTTTCTAATAAGGAAAAGGAAGTGACTACAGAAAGCTGTGATTTTATTTGTTCAAAGTAACCAGTGCTATTGGGATGTAATACTCTCCTTAACTCCCTCAATACTATTTTCAAAACAAACATACCAAACTTGATTTTTTCATCAGAACATGGTTAGATTTTATATAGGAAGAAATATATTATATATGTAACAATGCAAACAATTATTGTGTTCATCTTCTGGAAAAGAATGCCAAGTTAGTCTCTCTTGATAAAAGGCAATTGTAATTTGAGGACACTTCATATTTACCTCTTTTGCCAGTACCAAGTCTACCTCATCAGAATCTTCCCATTTTATGAGAAGCTTCAACTCTCCACTGCTGTCTGTGGTACCAATTATCCATGTGGGATCAAGACCTCTTGCCAAGCCTCTTGGTTTATCAGCAGTATCTCTCTTTGATTTGCTATCATCAGATTTTCTCTTTGTACCACCTTTTTTTTTTTTTTACAAGCTTTTTGAGAATTCAAAAATACTTCTATTAACTCTGGACAATCTCCATTTTCTTCTGGTTCCCAGGTATTGTTGGCATCTGAAAACCCCTTCCACTTCAGGAAATATTCCACCTTATTCACTACATGTTGGTCCAGTACTTTTTCCACTACAAATTCTTCAGGAAATGCTTCTTCAACTTTTTTACTCTTCCCATTTTGTTTCTTACCCATTTTTTGCAATGTAGTTTTGTTAGAAGCCATTTTTTATTACAGACTTGAGGAGCTCACTGCTTCACGCTGCTCTGGGTGGTAGGTCTGTGGTGTCTCTGGCCCTACACGCCTCTATGCTTTAAATTTTTAAAGTCTGCATTATAGAAATAGTCACAAACATTATTTTTAAAAGCCACAAACTGGAGAAAATTGATAAAGTTATGCATCTATTTAATTAATAAATAATAGACTAAAAATCCACAGACTGTTAGATAACACATACATATAGATAATTCACAAACCAAGAAGCTCTTATGGACAATTCATATGTCTTACTCCAATAATAATATTAAATGGAAATGTAGGCACAAAATAGCCTTCACAAACAGAAAATCAACACAAATGTAAAAGTCAATGACTTTAATATGATAGTGAGGAGATGAAGTAAAGAATATATTTCCCCTCTACTGGTAGAAGCTTAAAAGTTACAAGTACTTTGGAAATCAGTTCATCAACATCTAATATGTTTATATATTCATCAAAATTAAAGACTAACTTATAGCTAAATTAGTATGAATAAGTGAAGAAACAATCATAGAGTTTTATTGAAAATATCTGTGAACATACTATATTTTGTATAACAAAAATATGACAGTAAATATTCTTCTTTAAACATTTAGTCATATGAATTAACCTTGAAGACATGATGTCAAGTATAATAAGTCAACTATAGAATCAATAGTCTATGGTATCATTTATATGAAGTATCTAAAATAATCAAACATAGAAACAGAGAATGGCTGTTTTCAGGATTCAGAAGAAGGAGTAAAAGCCAAGTTACTATTCAATGAACATAACATTGATTTATGATGATTAGTTTTTTGAAAATTATTGTACATTATTCCCCTTATTATTAATATTATTGCTGTGTATATTTATTTTTTTTAAATTATTTACTTCATGTTTAGTATTCTTACCAAAATAAAATATATTTGAAAAGAGATAAAAAGATTGTGTTATTCAGAGAGGATGAAGATAAGGTGTCTGTCTCTACGTAGGGTGGAGGGAATGGGAATAAGGGAGGCTGTATAACTGAAATTAAGTTTACATTAATGACATATTTATTTAAAATAATAGAACTATTACTTAACTTGAGTGATCCAGCTATTTCAAAAGGTGAAATTATATGAACAAAGACTGCTCCTAGCCTTACAGTTTTGTCTACATGACCCAGATAAGTTTATTGGATAACATATACACATTTTAAGAATTAGAAAATATCTCTTGCAAAGTGAATAAGCTTCAAATGAGAGATCAGTCTATCATAGGAAGAACTGACAACGCAAAGTGTAAAAGCAGTAGTTAAAAAAATTTTTTTAAAAATACTCTTTGCAGTGTTAAACAAATGCCAAATAGATAGCTGGCAGAGTTGATAAGGGCAGGATATTTCTGTGCTGAGCCACTACTCTAAATTGTATAAATTCTCTTTGCCCAAATGAAAAACATGATTCATTTCACATTGCAGAGGAAGTAACAATAATTTCATCTGTTTTGACTCTGGAAAAAACCTCTAGGATTTGAATTCATTGCAAAGAATAACATATAGTTGGTATGGTAGATTATATTTTCCACAACTTGTCTCTTAATTATTTTACTCTATAGTATCTTAGAGCCTAGAATGTGTCAGCCTCTAATTTACTATTAGACACACGAAGATTGAAAAGAGTTGGACTAATAATGCTGCAATAAACATGGGTATGCAAATTAAAAAAAATAAAAGAAAAAAAATGGAAGTGTCAGGATAGCCAGGATGTAGTAGTTGAGGCTGGTGGATTTCCCCATAGCCTACTATGCAGTTCATGTCACAGACCTGGGAGGTTGAGGGGCATGCCAGGCATGCGTACGTTGATGCCCAGAATCCTGAGACGAGGATGGAGAAGAGATTGTGACATGGTCATCTCCCTGGGGAGCTTCTATCTCTTTCTCTACCTCCCCCAAACTCATCTACCCCATAGCAAATTAGCAAACACTAAAATAAAACAGTTAAGTCTTACTCTAACATAGTAAATAAAGTAAATATTCTACAGAATGATATGTGATTTGTTGGTGTATCTTTAGCAAAGTTAAAGATTGATATTTATGTGGAATAAAACACTCATATGTATTTGATTTCAGGATTTTATGATGAATATTTCATCCATTCATTCATTATTCATTCTTTAATTTCATCAGTTTGTCAGCAAAAGTATTCTGTATATCCATTCTTTTCTGAAGTTGGTAATAAAAGTAAATAATCAACATGACTTTAATATTCAAATCATTCATGGAAAGTCATAGTTTCTACATAAGATAAAGAACCACTATGCATGGTTTTCAAAAATGTTTGCACCAAAATTAACTCATACTTGAATGCTATGTTTCCATTAACTTTTAAAAGTCCCCTCATAGAATGATTATAAACTAATAAAAAAATTCAAGCCATAATTTTTTTTAAATGTTGTCCATCTTTAACTATGATACTTATTTGTGCTATGAGGGAAGATCACAGGCTTATATGAAAATACATTTTCTATCCAAATAATGTTTGTTAAACATTACAAATAAGACCATGTCTATTACGAGTGCCTTAAAATTCCAAAGGAAATTTGACACTAAGTCTCTATAACCATTCACATACTAAATTTACATTTTACATCTGGTTTTTTATGGCAACTACGCCAGGGCTTTTTCTTGACACAGAATGGAGGTTTTATGTTCAGTTCTACTCTTAATTTCATATTAGTGTACCATTTCTAGATGTTGGATGCTCTTCCTTTCAGGGGCAGTAGTAATAGCACTTTCCAGCTAGTATAAGTAAACAATTAAAAAGAGAAAAAAAAAAAAGATGGAAACACTGCATTTGTTTGGGATTCAATATTACTAAGTGAATCCCTAGGCAAAGTCCACATTTTCACTCCTTGGGCAAAATTTTGAGTGGAAACTTGGCTAATGAGCATTTAAATTGTCTTTCTTTCCTAAGAGAATTAGACATTTATTTGGGAATTCTAATACTCATGTTTGGGGACTGGGACCTAGAAACAAGTCCTTCAGTGTGAAGGTCTTCAGAGACTTCAGGCCTATGAAAGCCCTTCAGCCTGCTTCCTGCAACAGCCTAGAGATGGGTCTCAACAGATCTCTCTGCACAGGTATGCTATACCAAATATTTTACTTAATGCTAAGTCTAAACATGAGGACCAAGAGTTGTTAAAGTGTTGTGTTTTTCTATTAAATTCAGGACTGAAATTATAGCTGTTCTATTTCCTATTCCAAGTGGCATAACTCTCCTCCTATTGATTGCTTAGTGAATACAATGGTGACGTGACATAACAGTAGTATTCAATATCCTGACTGAGAAATGCACTGCTTGAATGGTACACAAAATACTGAATAGTCAATAAAGAAAGTATATTTCATTTAAGTATGAAGACTGATTCTTCTGCATTTCTACCTTAGAACTGAAAAGTATTTTACAGGGCACACTGCACAAGATAGGAAGCTTCTTGAATGTCTCTGAAGTATACAATTCTGTGTTTCCAGGAAAAACTTAAAATGTTACATAAACCCAGTAATGTTAGGAATTTTTCTCCTATATTTAATTTTTTCATTGCCCAGAATAAAAATCCTTAGGATTACAGGATTTCTGGTAGCAACGGTCAGTCTCTATGCACCCAGTGGACATTAAGAACTCATGTTGAGAGAATTTGTTCCAAATACAACCCATGTCTTAACAGATTGAAGATGAAGTCCACAGCTGAAAATCAATGAAGTATAGAGCAGGCCTTCAAACATGCATGAGTGAAAATTATGAAGGAAACTATAGATTTCAAATTTTCTTTTGCATCAAAATTAATTCATAATGTAATTTCATTTTTTCATAGAATTTTAGAAGCCCTCATATATTCTTGAAATTATCAGATAGTACTAAAAATTAATTTGGAATATAATTTTTCATCCAAATTCTGAGACTTTTGAAAGTGAAATGGAATATTGAAATATGTAACATTAGGTCAATTTTCACATTTTCATTTACTGAGAAGTCAGACCTATAGAATATTTCTGTTAAAAATTAATTTGCCCAGGGCCAGAAAATAGTGTAGTGGTTACGTAGCTGAACTTCCACATGGCCAACAATGGTTGGAGTCCTGGACCCAGTGGCTTAAAACTCATGCTGGGTGTGTGTGCATCGATACTCAAGATTCCAGGAGGAGAATGGAGGAGAAGGGATTGTGGCATGCCAATCCCCCCTGAGAGAGGTGATTTCTCCCTTTCCCTCTCACTGTGTCTAACTGTCTGTCTCTCTCTGGCAAGTACATGTGCCCTAAGAGCAGAAACCTCTGAAAAATATTAATATGTCTCCCTCAAATATTGTAGCAAAATTATAATAGATCTTTGCCCTTAACAGGAGTAAATGCTAAAATAAAAAGATTCTGAGAAAAAAGGCAGGAGCAAACAAATTGGGACTATCCTACAGAAACTTTATTTCAGTGACATATACTTATTGAAATGAAAAGCATCCCTAGCTATGACATCAGCCATACTTCAGCAGAGGTGAAATATCAATAACAATAACCATAGGTAACATCAGTTTTTCAACCACTTGGTACCAGGTTCTGTGCAAAACAAACAAAACTATATATGGGCATTATCTCTTTGAATATGGACAATATAAGAAAATAAGTACTTGGTAAAAGTTATTCAGCTAGGAATTGGTGCAAACAACCAACCAAAGAAACAAACATATAAACAAAATAATACAAAACAAAACTCATAAAAGCATGAAGTTTAAGAGCCAGAGGGTGGAATAGTAGTTAAAGTGCTGGTCTCCCACATGGCCAACCATGGTTTGAGTCTTAGACCTGGGGGATTGCTTTCTCGTTTTCTACTTTTGTCTTTCTCTCTCTTGTGAGCACATATGTCCTACTCCAACTAAAATAATAATAATAATAACTAAAATTAAATATTATTTTTTAATTATGAGGTTTTGACCATAACTTTAATGAATATCTTCTTTTTTAAAAAATTGCCAGAGTGTTAATGCATTTGCAAGAGACAAATGGAGGCAGAAAGCACTCCATAAAGGAGCGTGGTCATACCATGATCCCTTTCTTCCATTCTCCATCCTGTCAGGATCTGTGGGATGCATCCACATACTTGTGGTATGTTTTCAAGTCAACAGAGCTGGGATTTGAACCCTGGTTGATCGTATGGATTCTGCCCCCCTTAATCACTAAACTATGAGGCTGACCCAAACCAATATCTTACAAAGACTATTTCAGTAATTTTACCTCATTGAAATTCAATTGTCTTATCTGCTATGAAACTAACTATATTACTTCAAAATACTTAGCATAATTCTGGGCACAAATTATTTGCTAAATAAATATTAGCACTCTCCCTCATTCATGTCTCTGTTAAACTAAGTCAAACTAATCAAAGTAATTGAACTTTAACCAGTAAAAATTATAAGTAGTAATGTTTAAAAAATGAAAATAGGCTTTAAAATATTTCCTTAAGCAATTTAAGGACAAGATACAAAACTGAAAAGGGAAGAAAAGGCTGGTGAAGCAAAATAATAGAGGAGTCTGAATAATTAGAAGTTAGAGTAGGAGGATAAGATTGACTTATTTGGAAGAAGAAAGAAATTGAAATTACCTAAAGAGTGCCTTGGCCTGGGAAGTGAGGGGCCATGGACCCGAGTGGAAGTGGCAGTAGATATGGAAAAAAACGGGGAGCTGGCAGACCAGGCATCTCTGATGGAGATCACCATGGCACTGAGCCATTCCTAGGTTTATTCTTCTATAGAGCAATGAGGGAAAAAAGCAGGAGGTGAGACCAGGCATTTTCTTTTCTTTTTTTTTTTTTTTTGGAGAGGTTTTCGCTATAGGGCGCGTGTACTCGCCAGACAGACAGAGAGAGACATAGAGACAGAAAGCGAGAAATCAACCCCCAGGGGGGATGGTCACGCTGCAATCCCTTCTCCTCCATTCTCCTCTCGGGATCTTGGGTACGCACGCACACGCGCCCGGCATGAGTTTTAAGCCACCGGGTCCAGGACGTGAACCGCGGTCGACTACGAGCGAGCCCAGAGACATAGCCATTACGCTAACTGCTGATTCCCAAGAGCAGGTATTTTCTATTGTCGACTGCATCTGTAGAACATTTTTCATCCCATGGTTCAAAACAAGCCTCCCTGACCTTCTCTGGTTGACACACAGCTTTAATTTACACTGCCCTGCATTGCAAAAGATAGATCATGTCTCTATTAGAGCTTTCACTTGCCCTGCAGCATTAGCATAAAGCCCATATTTACTTAAAGGGCCCAAGTGTTCTATCCAAATAAGGACGCTACCTACAAAGGAGGATTCACAGTTTCAAAGTGATTTTCAGAACAAACAATACTGATTGAGACATAGGCTTGTTTGTGGGTAACTGAAGCAGATTGATATGGTAGAAATATACCTGCTATGGAAATACCCCAGGGATCTGAAAGTGTTTCCCTCAGAAATAATGAAATTCCTAAGTATGATTGCTAACAAACATAGGCTGGAGAGGACACCTGTGGAACTTGAGAAAAATACACATAGTGGTCACTCTAGCTTGTAGACTTCTTTTTATTTTTGGAAGTTTTTGTTTTAGGGCACATGTGCTTGCCATAGTGAGAGAGAGAGAGAGAGAGAGAGAGAGAGAACAACCCCTATTGAGCTCCAGTTAGGCCATAATTCTTCCCCCCCCCCCCGCCCAGGCATAATGGCAGTTGGCATAATGGCTATGTCGCTGGACTCCCATGTAGTCGACTGTGGTTCAAGTGCCAGAGTGGCTTAAATTCGCACCAGGTGCATGTGTGTGCATGCCCAAGATCCCGAGAGGAGAATGGAGGAGAAGGGATTGTGGCGTGGCCATCCCCCCTGGGGGGTGATTTCTCGCTTTCTGTCTCTCTGTCTCTCTCTGCCTTTCTGATGAGTACACACTCCCATAGCAAAAACCTCTCAAAAAAAAAAAAAATCAGGAATGATGGTCACACTGCAATCCCTTCTCCATTCTCCTCCCGGATATTTTGGGTACATATGTACACATGCCAGGCGTGAGTGTCAAGCCATGAGTCTGGGACTCTAGTAGCACTAGACCATGTGGGAGTCCAACAATGCAGCTGCTCTGCCATCTGCTGGCCTGCTTGTTAACTTCTTAAAGGAAGTTCACTTTTATCCTTGCAAGCACATGCACACACAAATAAATATATATTTACCAATCTCATACATATATATTCACCAATCTGATAATATAATTCATATACACATTGTAATATTTTAATGCATAGGATAATGAAATTAATATATGTGTATTCACTTCATATAAACTATATGCAACAATGATTTTTTTTTTCCAAACAGTTCTGGGAATCTCAATTGTCACTGGAGAATTTGTATTAATGAAGTTTGTGAAAAGATAGGAGGAAACAATTAAGATCTGTAACTGTCAAGGTTTGCCAACCAAAATAAGTTGAGACATTGAACTTAGCAGAAACAGGAAAGGCAAGTTCACCGTTCTTTTAATTTTCTCCACTGAAGATGAACAGAATAATGTAAATGGCCTCAGAGAATTTTACCAGAGTGACTGAATTCATTCTTATGGGAGTCTCAGACAAACCGGAGCTCCAGATTCCCCTCTTCTTTGTTTTCCTGGTGATCTACGGGCTGACTGTGACAGGGAACCTGGGCATCATCACCCTCACCAGTGTGGACTCTCGACTTCAAACCCCCATGTACTTTTTCCTCCGACACTTGGCTATCATCAATTTTGGAAATGCAACTGTCATTGCCCCTAAAATGCTGGTTAATTTCTTGGTTACCAAGAAAACCATATCTTACTATGGATGTGCAGCGCAGCTGGGAGGATTCTTAGTTTTCATTGTGGCTGAGATTTTCATGCTGTCTGCAATGGCCTATGATCGCTACGTAGCCATTTGCAAGCCCCTGCTCTACATGGTGGTGGTCTCTCCACGAGTGTGCTTTCTGCTGGTCGCCCTCACTTACCTTCATAGTCTGACAACAGCACTGACGGTCTCTTCCTGTGTGTTCTCTGTGTCATACTGCTCCTCCAACCTCATCAACCATTTCTACTGTGATAATGTGCCTTTGTTAGCACTGGCCTGTTCTGACACCTATATTCCAGAAACAGCGGTGTTTACCTTTTCAGGAACTAATTTGTTTTTCTCCATGGTCATCGTCCTAGTATCCTACTTCAACATTATCCTTGCCATCTTGAGGATACGTTCCTCAGAGGGGCGACAAAAAGCCTTTTCCACATGTGCTTCTCACATGATGGCTGTCACTGTGTTCTATGGGACGCTTCTTTTCATGTATTTGCAACCAAGAACCAACCACTCATTGGATACTGACAAAATGGCCTCGGTCTTCTACACTCTAGTGATACCCATGCTGAACCCCCTGATTTACAGCCTGAGAAACAAAGACGTGAAAAATGCTTTGAAGAGATTCCTGGGTAACCCATGCCAATTGTTCAAATGAATGTACATTTAAAATTAAAACTATCTGTAAGAGTTTCACTTTCCTCCTATAAACATTGCCTTAAAAAGGTGTCGAGCAAGTGGCATAGTGGTTAAGTGGTCCACCGTGGGTCAAGCCCCAGACCTGGAAACTTGAAAATCATACTGGGGGGACCAGTGATTGGCATAATGGCTATATCACTGGACTCCCATGTGGTTGTCCATGGTTTGAGTCCCAGACCTGGTTGGTGGCTTAAACTCACACTGGGTGCATTTGTGTGTGTGCCCAAGATCCCGAGAGGAGAATGGAGGAGAAGGGATTGTGGCATGGCCGTGCCCCATGGGGGGTGAGTTCGTGCTTTCTGATTCTCTGTCTCTCTCTGTCTTTCTGGCGAGCACATGTGCCCTATAGCAAAAACTTCTCAAAAAAAAGAAAAAAAAATCACACTGGGTGCATGTGCATGTGTGTCCAAAATTCTGAGAGAAGAATGGAGGAGAAGCATTGTGGTATGACCATCCCCTCAAGGGGATAATTTCTCACTTTCCCTCTCTCTGTCTCTCTTGGTGAGCGCATGTGCCCTATTGTGGGGGCAGGGAAACTAAGAAAAATTAAAGAAAAAAAAAGATGTAGAAATTAGTCATTGCAAACTATTAATTTCAATGGCAAAAATTTTAATTTTATTCCACAGTCTCACATACCACACACAAAAACAACATATATACATAATAAACACATTCTAAAAAGAAGGACATTTTCATACGTAAAAAAATCAAGTTACTAAAGAGTTTTTATAATTTTTAGCTAAAAAGAAAGGAAAGTCTGGTAGCAAGTGGTATTAGTATGTGATTACCATTTTATGGATGGTTGTTCAAAATTTAGAATGTGCTTCTTACAACTCTTATCTTTTGTTCAACACATGAAGATTCTATTTTAATTTTGCAGCATTTTATCTATCTAATTCTCTTTTTTTCTGTACAAAAAATTATTTTACAGATAAAAATAAAATAATAGGAGAAAATAAAAACATAAAAACTCAATACACATTGAAATGGACCATCAGAAAGAAAGGGCAAGCCAATCTGTGGTCTGGTGGTTAAGGCAGCTGCCCATGTGGCCAGCCTTGAAATATAACCCAACACTGCAGGTTTAAAAAATTAGCTGGTTGTATGTTGGTACATGCTCAAAATCCCAAAAGGAGGGAGAAATGAAAGAGATTACGGCATGACTATGACCTGTGGGGCAGGGGAGGCTTTCTCACTTTCCCCGTATCTCTCTCTCTATGTCTTTCTTTCTCTGGCAAAACCTTTAAAAAGCAAAAGGAATTAAAAAAAAAAAGGGGGGGGACTCTCCTTTTTTGTTACACTCACCTAGTACATGTATAAAATGCAAAAGGTTGATGTATGTTCATAGAAGACATCATTAATTTTTCCATTTTATATTAAAACTTGTGTAGTGGGACAAGCAGATAACATAATTCTTACATTTCTGGACTCCCATGTAGTCGACTGTAGTTCAAGTCCTGGACCTGGCCGCTTTAAACTCATGCTGGGTGCATGTGTGTGTGTGTGTGCTCAAAATCCAGAGAGGAGAATGGAGGCAGTGTGACCATCTCCCCTGGGGGGGGGGTTGATTTCTCACATTCTGTCTGTCTATCTTTCTGGCAATCATATGTACCCTATAGCAAAAATCTCTCTAAAATTAAAAATTGTGGAAACCACAGATTACGCCACTAAACTCCCACATAGTTGACCACCATTTGAGTTCTGAACCTGGCAGCTTAAAACTCACACTGGACACATGTGATGTGATGAATCAACTTAAGAGAATGAAACACATACATCTGTATGCCCACGTTTTCAGTGAAACCCATTAGGAAAAACAATTCCTCAAGCTTATCTCTTATTGGTTAAAGCTCAGTTCACTGGGTGATAACTCCCTGTTACACCTCTCCAGGTGGTGAGGAGGTTTCATGGTATTTTGTGCCCAAGCCTTCTTTAGAATTAGGGGAGATAGAATATAGATGGTATCTTAATGAAGCAAGGTATTATCTGACCACACCTGTGAAAATTGAAAAGACCAGAAGAAAAAACTACAGGGGCCCTTCATCTTGTAGCTACAGCAGAGAGAGATACTCTGATCCAACTTCATAACATAGGAGTTCCCTAGACAAAATGTCATACGATTATGCAAATCTAGGGCACATTTAAAGCCCTTAAAAAACTTGATTGTACAAAAAGCTATCAGGCCAGCCTGTGGCATGGTAGTTCAGGGACCTGTACCCACATGGTCAATCATGTGGTTGGTGTTCTGGCCCTGTGGCTTGTAAATCATGCCAGGCTTGTACATCCATGTCCAAAATCTCAACAGAATGCAAAAGCGGAGTTGAGACTGTGGCATGACCACATCCCCTTCTCCCTCTCTCTGTCTCTCTCTGATGAGTGCACACACCCTGGGAAGAAGGGTGATCCATCAAACTCCAAATGCAGAGACGCAAATTCCATTTCATAAACTTAAACTCTAGAACTGACAAAAGGACCATGCATCTTTCTAAGGGATTCATTTTGTTTTGATGAACGGTGGTTATGTATCTCAATAGATTACAGGAGAATTTAACTGGTTTTTGTGTCTTTATTGTTCTTAATTGTTTATTTTTTAATTTAACTAGAGGACTGGTGCACTTATCAGAGGAAGAGACTGAACAGATTGACAGAGAGACAGGGAGAGAGGGAACAGAGAACACTCTCCCCGACCGGGCATTGTCATGCTACGATCTTTCCTCCATTTCTCCATCCTGATGGGACTTGTGACATTCACACACACACAACCTGCATGTTTTTCAGAATCCTAGGGCCCAGATTCCTACTGTGTGGTCCACCAGATGAGATCCATCTGCCTTAATCATGAGCACACAGAGTTGCTCCAACACTAATTCTGAACAATTTTTCACTACACCAAAACTAAAGATACAGCACAGCTGGCAGTGCAAGGGTTAAATGCTGTGGCCAGGGAACTGGATCCCACATCACCATGATTAGAATCCTGGCCCCAGCAGCTTAAAAAACACACCAGGAGCTTGTGCTTACAATGCTGATGGAATCAAGGGAAATAAAGGAAAAAGAAATAAAGGGAAAAGTTTGTGGTGTGATTACCCCCATTGTGGAGGAGGTAACCTCCCTTTCTCGCTCTCTGGTGAGTGTACATGCACTCTAGCCATTAAAAAATGTGTATTCATGTAATTGCAGTTGGCATTATTATTATTTTTGAGAGGTTTTCGCTATAGGGCGCGTGCGCTCGCCAGACAGACAGAGAGAGACAGAGACAGAAAGCGAGAAATCACCCCCCAGGGGGGTGGTCACACCGCAATCCCTTCTCTTCCTTTCTCCTCTCGGGATCTTGGGCACGCACGCACACGCGCCCAGCGTGAGTTCTAAGCCACCAGGTCCGGGACGCGAACCGCGGTTGACTTTGTGGGAGTCCAGCGACATAGCCATTAAGCTAACTGCTGGTTCCCCAGTTGGCATTATTTAGACTTTTTTAAATTCACAAGCAATATTCAGGATTTTAAGATTTGCATTGGAGATTTTCTTGCCCTTTGTACTCTAGATATATTTGGTTTGAACAGCTAATGTCTTCTCCCTGGATGTCCACAGGCCGGTCCTCCATTCTGGTTGTCAGTACTAAGAATATTCAAAATTTCCTTCAGTCATCAGTTTTTGGATTCCTAGGTTGATTCCATGTTTCAGCAATTGTGAATAATGCTGCAATAAACATGGATGTGCAAGTGTCTTTCTGACACATGACTGGGCTGAAAAACTGTGGCACCTACGTTCTATGGAATATTACTCTGCTATAAGAAAAAATCAATGTGACCTTATCAATGGATTCAAAATGAATAAATATAGAAGACTAAATGTCCAGTGAAATGAGCCAAACTTGGAAAGACACACGCTGTATATCCCCTCTCAATTTGTACCAAATATCTGACCTCCATGGCAGAAATGAATGATCTGGATATGACAGGAGAGAGAATACACGATACATGTAGGTACCAGAGACTATAAGGGACAGAGTGGGTGGTAAAGAGTGGGTTATAGAAATTGGGCATGAGGTGCAAAAGGAAGAAACATTTAACAGACGAAAAATGTAAAGTTCTTTGTTGAAAAAATATTGTGTATATTATGATGGGGACTTCATGTAAAATTAATCTGAAAAAGATTTCACAGAAAGAAAAGCTATTCATACATTTCAATGTTATTCATACATTTCAAAATTGTTATTCATACATTTCAAAATTGTTTGGCACCAAAATAAACTCATAATTAAATTTCATTAAAACCATGAACTTTTTGAAGTCTCCATCATAGGCTATGTCTATTATCTCTGCTTTCTAAAGTGCTATTCTATAAGTCACTTTCTGGAAATGAAACCACTCTTTCAAAGAAATAATTACAAATAAAATAGACATCACTGACAATTGGCAATATGGTAGAAACAGCAGAAGTACAGTCTTATAATTATATTGTAATATTAGTCCTCTTTATTCTCTTTTTTTTTTTTTTTTTTTTTATTGGAGAGGTTTTGCTGTAGGGCATGTGTGCTCAGAGAAACAGAAAATGAGAAATCATTGCCCTGGGGGATGGCCATGCCACAATCACTTCTCTACCATTCTTCTCTCAGGATCTTGGGCATGCATGCACATGCGCCCAGGACTCGAACTGTGGTCAACTACATGGGAGTCCAGCACATAGCCATTACTACAACTGCTGGTCCCAGTCCTCTTTATTCTTAGAGTATTTTTCTTTTCTCTCTCTCTCTCTCTCTCTCTCTCTCTCTCTCTCTCTCTTTTGCTCAACCTTTTAATATAAAAAGTTCACTGATGTACAAATATGTGAAAATGTGACAATCACAATATATGAAATTCTATGATCGAAAGTCCCCTCCAGTGCACTATAGTGCACACGCACCTGCCAGCACATACTCTGGCATGGAAACAAACCAATACAAACCAGTGCTACCAAGAAATGCCAACATGTGTGTTCTCCATTGCACCAATCACAAACCAATATCTACTCTAACATTCAGTAACAGAACATACAGCATCTTCCCAGGAACAGCGAGGCAGACTTCTTACTCACAATGGACCGGCAAAATAAACCCAGTAAAACGGGTACTGTATACTTAAATTTAGGATAGTACCTCACGAAGATCTTCACTCTTCCTGCCATGCTACCTTTTTTCTCTAGCCAATGTTGTCCTTCTTTATAGAGGCCTCAGTCATCCACTGCATTATTATCTCCTTTGGTTAAAAACTTGACATGCCCGTTTTGCTTTTCATGAATTTTCAGGACTTGGTGAACTATAGGAATCTCCCTTCCTTCTATCCTATTAACATCAATTTCTCCCACTCATTTAGGATCTTCAACTTGATTTGTTAGAAAGAGATCACCTCTATGACATGCCGGTTCCATGCTGCCACTGAGCACCACTACAATTGGACTTTCATTTCCAGTTATTACCATTAACCCCTTCAAGTTCAATAGTGCTGAGGAGACAATCATTCCGAAATTTAGGACTCAAGAATAGAGCCGCCTCTTGTTCATCTGCCACACATCGCCAGAAAGCCTAGAGACAGCATGGCCGGCTCGGAGAGAGGGACACTGGCAGAAGAAAGGGCACGATCTTTCAGAGTACTTTCCTACTGACCAGAAAAGACCTTCCCATTTCCACTTAGATGTTCTCCCAGATTTAATACATCATACTGTTTTACTGTTTTCTTGTCCTCCTTTCTTTTCTCTCTTCATCTCAAATTCCATACCTTTTTTCCTCTCTATAAAACAGAACCATTTCTGTATAATGTTCCTGGTACTCTCACTAATTATTCCCACATATATATTTTCCCTTTTATTCCACATACTTCTTCTTCATTAGTTCTGCATTTTTACTACTTCTAAAGATACATTTTAGAACAACAACCCATGATGTCCATTGGAACAATTTTGTTGATACAGTAGCTGTAATGAAAAATTCTTTATCTCCTCTTATAAAATGCATATGGGACCAGCAGGAAGCATGGAGATTAAGGTGCTGGATCACGTATGGCCAACTGATCAGTTCAAGTACCAAATCAGTGACTTGAAAAACACTCTGAGTATGTGTGCATGTGTGCCCAATATCCTGAGAACAAATACAGAACGGATTGTGGCATGGCCATTCCCCTGAGGGACTATTCCTGACTTTCCCTTTCTCTATCTTTCTCTGTCTTTCCCTAAAAATCCCTAGCAACAGCACTCACTCTAAAGCAAATAAATAAATAAATACTATATGAACTCATCTTAATTGAAATATAAATATCAAAAAGTTCTATTATTTTTGTTGTTTTGGTTTAATTGCACTCACCAGAGAGAAAGAAATAGAAAGACCACCCCATGAAGGTGCTTGATCATGCTACAATCTTCCTTCTCCATTTCTGCCTCCTGTCAGGATTCTGGGCACACATGCAGAAGTGCCTGGCATGATGCCCCCAAGCCATCAGAAAATTTGGTCAGTCATATGGGATTCGGCTCATGTAACCATTGAGCTATAAGGCCAGTCTCAAAATATCTACATTTTTAAAATCTGTTAGAGAGGATGTGAGCTCACTAGGAAGAAGAGAGAAGAGAAAGAGAGAGAGAGAGAAAGAGAGAGAGAGAGAAAGTAACCCCCATGAGGAATGGTCATGCCACAGTTCCCTTTCTTCCATTCCTCCCTACCTCTGGAAACTTGGGCATGTGTACACATGCTTCTGGTATGTTTCCCATGCCCCTAGGTCCAGAACTTGAACTACATGGTTAGTCATGTAGAATCCAGTTGTCTTAACGCCATGGACTGGTCCTACACTTATTTTATTTATTTATTTTTTGAGAGATTTTTTGTATTGGGCACATGTGCTTCCTAGAGAGACAGAGAGACAGAACGCAAGAAATCACCACCGGGAGGATGGCCACATTGCAATCTCTTCTCCTCCATTCTCCTCTTGGGATTTTTGGGCACATCTGCACATATTCCCAGAGTGTCTCAAGCCACGGAGTCCAGAACTAGAATCACGGTCAACCACGAAGGAGTCTAGTGCTTTAACCAGCATGCCTCCTGCTGGCCCCAACTCTCCACTTTTAAAAAAAGAAATTCTAACCACAAATGCAGTTTGAGCTAAAATGGTCAAAATAGGTTTCTAATCATTAAAACATTCTTTATATATTATATATTTCAAAGACACATATGAAATATGTACTGATTATTAATGTTCACATAATTATAAAATAATTGATTTAAATATAGTAGTAGTATTAAGATATGTATGATAAATACTTGCTTCTTGTTCACCAGAAAATCAATATGGCAATGAAATAAGTTTCTTGATTGCAGTGGCATCTTTTTTTATCATTTGTTAATTAATTTTTTAAATTACTATTCATAAATTAAATCGCTATACATCATTTAGATTGTGAAGAGCATGATATACATCTCAGTCCAGCCCACTTGAGACTATTATACACATCCTCATCAATAGATAAAAACCTTATCTATGTCCCACAAATGTCTTACCTCTCCATTTTCCCCCCAAATTTCCTTTTTTACGTATTCCCCTCCTACACTCTATTTCCACAAGAGGCATCTTTCTTTTGTTATAATCACTTTTTGGATGGATCATATTCTATCTTATGAGTTACCAGTGTTTCATCAGTATTTGTTCAAAAATCAGAAAATACAGGTTCTAAATCAATAATATTGAGGAATGTCATTCAGGACAAGCACAAAGTGATGAGAAAAGTGGTTTATAGTGAATGTAATGCTGTGATACCAATCATGATTTAGGCAACATGTCAGCCATTTTTGCCAAAACTAACCACAGGTAGGGTGAGAAAGAATCCAGCTATGTGCCCAGAATGAAAATTAAAAAATGATTTGGGTGTCAGAAGTCTCACCTCTGCTAAAGTATGTTTATCAATATATCCTGGCATTTCGACTACTACATTATTACTATTATCTAAAATGTCCTCCATTTTACCATTTTTATAGATACTCAAATATTAAAACTGTATCAAAATTATTAGCATATCTCTGTTTTAATGTATGAATATTTTTGTTAATGTGGATTGTGCATAATGCATCCTTCTGTTTCAAATCCAGGCCAGTAACTAGATTGCTTAACAAAAAAGTATCAAAACAAGTAAAACAATTTTGATTCTATAAAGCTTAATTTGATCTAATTACATTTAAAAATATTTTTTTAACATAGGGCATGTGTGTTCACTGGAGAGAGACAGTGAGAGTGAGAGTGAAAACGAAAAATCATCCACTCTCCCCTGCCAACCCCACCGGGAGATGACTATGTCAATCTCTTCTCCTTCATTCTCCTTCTGGGGTTTTGAGCATGCACACATATATGCTTGCTGTGATTTTCAAGCCACTGGGTCTGGGACTGCAACCATATTCAGTCATGTGGGCATCAAGTGCCCCAACCTCCACATCACCTGCTGGCCCTGATCGAAATACTTTTAAAAGTTATTCCTTCTATGAGAGAGAGAATCAGGTGCTAGAGAGAGGCAGAAATAGACAAAGACAGGCAGAAGGACAGGCAACATCAACAGAATCTTCACCTGACAATTTACCCTAGCCCAGAGCATTGTTCTAAACCCTGAACCCACTCATGAGGTTATAGCACCAAATAATCCTGTGTCATTGCTGTGCCACTGCTCAGGCCCTGATCTAACTATTTACTGGACTCTCTTACCACATGTATGAGTGATACTTATTCATAATGGATGCCAGGGATAGACAACTCTACCAGGCTGATGATGAAATATATGTTAGTGAATGTAAGCTTGAAATAGATTCACCTTTATTTTAATTGATTAAATTTGCTTATTCTTTTTCCAAATCAGGGACCCTGAGAGATATTCACAGAGATATTTAGTTACGGACCAGCAGGGAAACACACACAAAATTGCTAATTGTGGTACCACATGTAGAAGTCCAGAATTGGTATCCAACTAAATGCCTATAACTATGAGAACAGCATCTATTCAATGGAGATGCATCTGCATTATCGTTAGTTGATTTAATGAAATTCAGTAAAGTTCTGAGTGTATGTAGTGAATTGAATGTAGTTCCAAAACATGTAGCTGTGTGAGAATGTTAGGTGTCAAAATGAGAAACACAACATGTGTTAAAACATACGTCATATTGATACTTACTTTGTAGGGATTTGTTTCTCTTTTAGGACACATGGATCCAATACCTATGTGGAGAAGAATTAAAGTGAGAATGGGAAATGAAGATTGATGATGTTCAGAATTTATGGAATTAGAACTGATATGCATGGTAGTCATGCTGGAAAAAGAAATACATGTAAAGATACATGTGATTAATATAATATAAAAATTATGGTAATAACAAATAAAATTAAAAAGAAAAACATTTATGGAATTGGGATGGTATTAACTCTTGTCTATTTTATTTTATAACTTTTTTGGAAGTTTTTACCTTAGGGTACATGTGCTCACTGGATAGACAGAGAAAGACAGAGACAGAGAGAGTGAGAGGGAAAGTGAGAAGTCAGCCCCAGGGGAGATGGCTATGACACAATCCGTTCTCCATTCTCCTCTTGTATCTTGGACATGCAAGCACATGAACCAGGTGTGATTTTCAAGACACCAGGTCTGGGACTCTAACCACAGTCAGCCATGTGAGAATCCAGCAACATAAGTGCTATGCCATCTGCCGGTGTCTAAGTTTTGCTTCTTAAGGAAAAAGAAACAAAAATCAGGGTGATCCACTTATTTGTAATTTGTATTTTTCCTGAATCTCTACAAACACTCTAGGACACGTTTAAAGGGTTTTCTCTTTGTCCACAGATGTAAAACATGACAGAAGTCATTGTGGAAAATGCCGAATGCTGAAGTAATTTTGGGATATCTACAGTATTCAGGTAAAATTCTTAAATCCTGCTAACTCAGCATGGGGGGAAGTAAAATTAATAAGAATGGAAAGCAGTTGAGGCTCAGCTGCAGGGGTGCACTGGAAGAGCAGCTCTGTAATGCTGGGAGCCACAGGGAAAAACTTTTTTTTTAAACCCTAAGTGTGAGTTTTCTGATTCCCCTGATCTGCTGATCTGGGTGATTGGCAAGACTTGGGGAAGTACTAGAGAGTGAGACCTTGTCAAGGATGATTGCCTCTGTCTTCCAATAAGTAATAAATAAATAACAACAAAAAGGTAAGTAGTTGGGAACCAGCAGTTAGCGTAATGGCTATGTCGCTGAACTCCCACGTAGTCGACCGCGGTTCGCGTCCCGGACCCGGTGGCTTAAATCTCACGCCGGGCGCATGTGCGTGCGTGCCCAAGATCCCGAGAGGAGAATGGAGGAGAAGGGATTGCGGCGTGACCATCCCCCCTGGGGGGTGATTTCTCGCTTTCTTAGTGTAATGGCTATGTCGCTGGACTCCCACATAGTCGACCGCAGTTTGCGTCCCAGACCCGGTGGCTTAAAACTCAACGCGGGGCGCATGTGCGTGCCCAAGATCCCAAGAGGAGAATGGAGGAGAAGGGATTGCAGCGTGGCCATCCCCTCTGGGGGGTGATTTCTCGCTTTCTGTCTGTCTGTCTGTCTGGTGAGCACACGCGCCCTATAGCAAAAACCTCTAAAAAAAAAATTAGCTTTCATTATAGTTCATGCACACTGACATTTCATGATACCCTACAAATGCCTGTAATTTCTACAAATTTACTTTAAACTAATCAGTAAATTTCTACTGATTTTAAAGGCATTATTAGATCAGATATTACAAACACTGATTTATCTATTCATTGTTTATTGAAATAACCCTAGCCTTGCTTATTAATGGTATACAGTGTTATTTATAAGGCTCATGCCTGCTTCTCATATATGAGTGTAGTTTTTTCAGAAAATAACTTTATAAAATTGCATCATAGATAGAGGAGGAAAATAAGGTCCTGAGATAAGGCAACTCCCTCAAAGTCCGAGTTTTTTAATAGAAGAAGTATTCCTCTGTACTTCCCATCCATCCCACTTTGGCTTTCTTTTCCATTATCATAAGTCAATCGCCCGCGCCCTTTAGAAAAAACCTCCCCACAAAAAAAAAAAAAAAAAAAAAAAGGTAAGTAGTTGACTTTCGTAAAGAGACAACTAGTTCTCCAACAGGGAAATCAAAGATACCCTAGATATTTAAAAAAACACCCAGTGACATCATTTTCATTTTTCAGTTGCTATGGGAATAACCAAGAAATTGCACTCCCTCCCAGGAGTATGTTTCAGAAAGGACAGACACTCATAAGTTCTTATGATTGCAGCCAAGGTAGTAATCACATGAGAGAACAAGAACCCACTCCTCATTCAGGTGAGTAGTCAGTGCTGGTCATTAAGACAGTCAGGTGAGCTCCAATGACTATTCTAGACGTCTGTCTTCAACCTAAAATATAGATATTAATACAGTCATAAATATGAGACTTAGTACACTACACCATAATAGTCCCCTTTCATAACTATGTATTTTTTCTGAAATTATAATGTTTTGACACTATTACTATGTTCTCTAAAGGCAGTAAGGGACCTGTTTCTTTTTGTTATTATTCATACTGTGTACTGGGGTTCTAAACAAGGAAAATTTTAAAAGAAGAGTAAGCTTTACATGAAAGCCCCACCTAGGATGCTGTCTAAACAAAGGCGTTAGTGTTCAGGGTGGAGCACTAATGTTAAGTGAGGGTCTGTTGTTGCTCAGGTGTGGGATATTAATATTAGCTGAGGATCTGTTCCTCACTTGGCTTCTCATAGGGCTTTCAGGTATTCATTAGTGTGATAGTATTGCCTCTTACTATCATGATTCTTAGAGGTTCATTTGTACCATAGCTGTTTGTGGCCTTGTCTTACTAATACAAGACTAGGTTGGTTAGACTGTAATTTCTTTCATGAGCAACCCCTGAATAAATGACTTTTCTATAAAATGTTTACTTACTTAGCTATTTAGGCAGCATAAAAGAGGGAATGGGGAATATGAGACAAAGAAAGGGTAAAGCTAATAAAGGATTCACCCAAGAACAGGATACTGTAATAAACAATGGGGAGTCACTCATGAAACTTTGAGATGTCTTACAGAAATCTTCTAGGAGTTATCTCATGTAAAGCAAAAAAAGCTTGCATATTCTTCCATTAATATTTGTTCCTCATTGTTTGAGTATTGTTCCTTAGGAGGTTAAATCCAGGCACTTCTTCATTTCTTTTCATAAAGTTCTAAGAAGCTCTCCAGACACTTTGCCTTTAGGAAAAGGAGCAAAATCGTCTGATGGGCAAAGATGCCAGCTTGCCAAGAAAAGTCTACCAACTGTGCTGACCAAGTCAGAGGTGGCTCAAAGTGAAAGAGATGAGGAAATAAATATTTTGGCATCACAATTTTTGCTATATCAAGCAATGACAAAACTCAAATAAAAATAATAGACTATTTCAAGTATTTTAATTGTTTACCACACCACAATAATGGTCTTGCCTTTGCCCTTATTATCTAAATTTGCAGTTCCTTCTATATGGATGGTGAGAGTCAAGGCTTTGAAGTATATCCTAATATATTTTTAACAGGGATAAAAATAAGTTTAAAATGAGTACAATCAAGGGGTTAGGAACTGTTCATTCTTGGAATAATTATAAAACAAATTTGTGTATTCTGTTTCAACATTGGTGAACTTACCAGGCCTTACATATTTCATGGTCTTGGGTTGGGTATTCTGTTTCTGATCAAATCACGTATCTGAATTCATTAATAGAAATTTTCATCTTGAACTAGTTTTCACCAGGTATTTAGAGCTATGTGTTAGTAAGTGAGTTCAAACATTTTTAAAAGATGCACCTGTAATTCCTATTGTTCAAGAACTCAAAGTTTTTGTGTTGTCTCTCGTTTTAAGAATTATTTATTTAATTTTATTTACTGTTAGTATTGTTATTATTATTTTAAATTTTCTATGGAGTATGAACACTCACCAGAGAGAAAGAAAATGAGAAATCAGGTCAGGAACTCAAACCCTGATTGACCATGTGAGAGTCTAGTACTTTAACCACTATACCACCTGCTGGCCCTCAAGTCAAGGTCTTTTTGGTTTGTTTTTGTTTTTGTTTTTGTTTTTATAGAGGTTTATAATATGGGGCACATGTGCTCATTGAAGAGACAGAGAGAAAAAGTGAGAAGTCATCTCTAGGGAGAATGGCCACTCTGTAGTTTACTTCTCCATTCTCCTCCCAGGATTTCAGGCACACATATACACACTCCCAGCATAAGCTTTAAACCTCCAGGTCTAGGACTAGAACTATGGTTAGTCATGTAGGAGTCTAGCACCTTAATCACTATGCCATCTGCTGGCCACCAAGTCAAGTCAAGGGGTTTATGAGTTTTATAGTAGGAGGTGCTAGCAAAGATGAAATACGTATTTCTGATTATTCTACCAACATTCCTAATTCTGGGTTTGGATGTTCTCTTTCCTCTTTCATGATGTATCTACATACATTTTAAAAAGTCTTCACACCGATCTATTCTTCATGTTTTAAATTGCACACATCACAACTGAGTAGGGAAAAGTATAGTTGGAGGATGGAAAGAAGAGAGCAGGAAACCTTTCTTTTCATAAAGGAAGGTCCCAGTTTTATGGCACAAACAACATTATCACAGACTATAGGTTTTTCTTAGGTATGTGAGAATCTAGTATGATGAAATATAGTCATATTGAAATAAAAAAGTGATTATTATGAACAACATTAGTTCTTTGTGGATTATCGTCAAATCCTAAAGCTCATGAATGTAGTAATGCACATGTTTTCTTAAGTTACTAAAACTTGATATTCTCTAAGAAGGAGTTGCCAAGCAGCACTTTCGTTAGACTCCAAATTAGGAAATGTTTATACTGATTTTTTATTAGTTACAAATGCCTCTTCCTTACAGTTTGTGTTTCTATACTGAGACAATAAGTGCATTTTTCATAATAAGATATAGAACCAGGGTTCATGAGCTTGTCAGCTGTGTTGCATGAGACAACTATAGATTTTTGCCCTAGCTTTGTAATTTAAAATAATTAATATGTGTACATATATTTGCCAATGCTAACTCACCCAACGTCTGCTAAGCCTGATGTATTTCTAGAGCTATTCACAATTTTCCCTACCTTTATCCTTCCTTCTTTGCCCAGTCCCCTTTTCCTTAGTAGCCCAGGGACTAGCAGATAGAGTAACAGGTTGCTAGACTCTTATGTAGTTAACTGTGGTTCGAGTCCCAGACCCAGACTCTTAAAACTCATATAAGGAGCACATGCATGCATGCCCAAGATCCTGAAAGGAGAATGGAGGAGAAGAGATTGTGGCATGCCCATCCCCTCAGGGGGCAAATTTCTTGCTTTCTGTCTCTCTGTCTCTCAGGTGGGCACACATGCCTTGTGGCAAAAACAAACAAACAAACAAACAAAAAACTCACTCTCTCTCTAAAAAAAAAAAAAAATTAAAATGTAGAGTAGGAGCACATTCTCCATTTGACTGACCCATTTATTTCAGTTGAGATTATTTACAAAATTTCGTATCATACCCAGTTAAGACTAGTGGTTACCAATTGCATAAGGGGGCATCTTTGCCCTTCAGGTGCATAACCCAATTTTTGATGTAGCTATGGATTTTGTGCTTCCATGAGCTAAGTCACCGACTTGTTATCACTTTTCCAGTTTCCTTCCAGTCAGTGATGGGGTAGTGATGGTGAAGAGGGGAAAAAGATATTAAAAGAACTCCAGGGATTCGTGAAATCACAATATAATGGATGGTAGGAGGAGAAGCTGACCAAACTGTCCACACTTTTTTGGACAATTCCTTTCTCTGGATATTAACTTTTTTTTTTTTTTTTAACTAACTTAAAGTAAGAGACTTTGTCTTTTTCCTCATTAAGTTATTGCCAATGAGTATTTATTTAATTTTCTGTACATATTTTGCTTACATTATGAGTAGATTTTTGGTTAAAGTAAATTTTATGGGCAGTTGCACTCTACCTAATTAATCTATATATTGTACTCTGATATTTTTGAAAATTCTGCTTTTGGGGCCAGCAGGTGGTATAGTGGATAAGACACTGTATTCTCAGATGGTTGACCTCTGGGACCACCTGATGGTGTAATGGTTATATCACTGGACTACTACATAGTCGACAACGGTTCGAGTACCACTCAGATCCAGCAACTTAAAACTCACACCATGCATGTGTGCATGTGTGCCCAAGATCCCAAGAAGAGAATGGAGGAGAAGGGATTGCTGCCTGGCTACCTGCCCTGGGCAGAGATTTCTCACTTCCTGTCTCTGTCTCTCTCTGTCTATCCAGTGAGTGCACACACCCTATAGAAAAATCTCTCAAAAACAAACAAATAAACAAACGAACAAAACAAAAACATAACAATCACCACAACAAAACACATGCTGGTCTTCTGTGCATGAGTGCCCAAAATCCTGGTAGAAGAATGGAGGAGAAGGGATTGCTGCCTGGCTACCTGCCCTGGGCAGAGATTTCTCACTTCCTGTCTCTGTCTCTTTGGTGAGTGCATATACCCTATAGCAAAAATCTCTCAAACAATAATAATTAAAAAAAAAAACTTCTGTTTATGTAGGGACATTCAGAGGGTCTATTTATTAAGCTACAAGAGTTTGAATTTTTATTTTTTTTTGACATTGAGTTCTTAATCAATCTATATCACATTATATAGGTTAACTGAACATGTACCTTCTTCATCTATGGGGTTCAGTAATCTCTTAGGCTCCATTTTAGACCTTTTTAACAGATTGTCCATACATGTCATGCTGGTCATTCACATAGTCCTGCACAATCATGGTCTTTCTTATTTTTTTTCTGTTTTCTTTTTCTTTTCAGTAACTTGGTATGTTTGTCCATTCTTGTGCGAATGTGATTTTATCTCCAAAACTCTAGTTTTATACTTCTTAACTTCTGATAATGCATGTATCTGCTAACAATTATGAGTGTCTGGCTCTTTTATTTATCATTGGGATTTTCTATATACATATCAGTGTCAAATTCCACAAAATCTCTTAGTAACATTTTGATTGCAAAGATACAGAGTGAATAGATAATTATTTTTCAAATTAATTCTATTTATTTGTAGTATTTAATTTGTTAAAGGGCATGTGCATTTACCAGAGAGATGGAGAGACAGAGAGAAAGAGAAGGAAAGTGAGAAAGCAAGCTGCCAGATTCAGGACTTGTGCCTGATCAGATATGTGAGAGTTCAGCACTTTAACCACCGCGCCACCTGCTGGCCTCTAAATTATCAGTTTTATTTTATATACATATATACATACATAAATTTTTTTTTTTGAGAGGTTTTTGCTATAAGGCACATGTACTTGCTAGGAAGACATAGAGAGACAGAAAGCAAGAAATCAACCCCCAAGGAGGATGGTCATGCCACAATCCCTTATTCTCCATTCTCCTCTTGGGATCTTGGGCACACACGCACACATGCCCAGTGTGAGTTTAAGCCATCAAGTCTGGGACTCAAACCGTAGTCAACTACATGGGAGTCCAGCAACATAGTCATTATGCCAACTGCTGGTACCTAGATGATTAGTTTTAAACACTGAGCAGTAGGAATGTAGGAATGTAGTATTTCAATGAATTTATTTAGGATCTCTATAATTTTCAATAACATTTTCATTTTTTTCATTGATGAGTAGGTGCAGTCTAGAATTTTAAAAATATATATATATATTTTTTTTCTTAATAGAGCATGTGAGAGGAAGAGCAAGAGACCTGGAGAGAGAGAGAAATGAGTGATAGAGATGAGCCTTCTTCACAAGGCTTGGTAATTCTGCAACTGGTTTCCTCCAGTCCTCTGGCCCATCACATCCTGGCACGCTCATGCATGGTATAAGTATATAAACCTCAGTAGCCATGTGATATTCAGTTTCCCTTGAAGATCGAATCACTGCTATACCACGAGGCTGGTCCTCGGTCTAGAATTTATAATATATTTTATCAGAGCCTAAAATTTCCCTTTTATTATGGACCAGTAGGTGTCACAGTGGTTAGGACCCTGGACTACCACATGCCTGATCTTGGTTCAAGTCCCAGACCTGGTAGCTTGAAAATCAAGCCAGACACATGTGCTTGCCCAAAATTTCAGGAGGAGAATGGAGAGGGAGGAGAAGGGATTACAGCATGGCCATTCCCTTTGAGGAGAATGATTTCTCACATTCTTCTGACTGTCTCTATCTGTCTCTCTCTGGCAAGCACATGCATCCTATGGCAAAAACCCTAAGGAAAGAAAATTCTCTTTTATTATAAATATTTACTGTTTTGGGGCATTCTTAATGATGTTATTTCTTCATCTGTTCAAATATCCATTGTGTTACTAAGTTTACCTTGATAATATTATTAATTATATTTACATTATCAAAAGTTAAATTCCTTAATGAACTTGAGGTTAACTCTACTTGGAGTGTATTATAATTTTAATTTATTTCTAAAATTAATATCTAGATATGTTAATATTGTTCAGGATTTATATATCTATGTAAGTAAAATGATGTTTATGAGTTGCCATGTGGGCCTCACTTTTATACGCTGTGGAAGTGTTTATGTGTAACATATGTGCTTGTTTTCCTTGAATGATTGGAAGTAACTCCTTTTAAAATAATCTGAAGGGAAAACAAGTTGGGAAAATAGAGGGAAAGAAAATGCAAAGTTAATTGCAAATGTTTATTCAAAATGCTTGATTATACATGATGAAAATGAAAAAAAGTTTTAAGAATAGGATTCAAGGGAACCAGCAGATGTTGTAATGGTTACGTCACTGGACTCTCACGTAGCTGACTACAGTTCAAGTCCCAGACCTACTGTCAACTTATGCCGGGCATGTGTGCATGCATATCCAAACTCCAAGAAGAGAAAAGAAGAGAAGGGATTGTGGCATGGCTATCCCCATGCCACCCTAGGGGTTGATTTCTTGCTTTCTATCTCTGTCTCTCCCTGTTTCCAGTGAGTGCATGAGCGCTATAGCAAAAATTTCTCTAAAAAAAAAAAAAGAATAGGATTGAAAATTTTAAAGCCAGGGCCAGCAAGTGGCATGGTGGTTAAGACACCGGACTCCCACATGGCTGACCTAGTTCAAGTCCCGGATCTGGTAGCTTATTTTCTCACTTTCTCTTTTTCTCTCTCTCACTCTCTCTCTCTCTAGTCAAAATTTAAAAACTAATAATGAATTCATTAAATTAAATAAGTAATTCTTTAAAAAAAATGTAAAGCCATTTATACACTGTTAAGATGTACAATGAATGGGGCCTATTGGGTGTTATAATGGTTAAGGCACTGGACTCCCATGTGACAGACCATTGTTCGAGTCCTGGACTCAGAGGCTTGAAACCCACATCAAACACATGTGTGCCCATGCCCAAAAGCCCAAGAGGAGAAGGGATTGTAGCATGACCATCCTTCTTTGGGTGTGATTTCTCACTTTCTGTCTGTCTGGTGAGTACCCGCACCCTGTAGCAAAAATTCGTCTAAAAAAAAAAAAAAAAAAGATGTACACAAATAATTGTAAAAACAATTAATTATAAAAATAAAACTATGGTAAATCTACATCATTCTTCTCAATGCCATGCCCAGTTGTCTTTACTGAATCAAATAACTTTTTGTCTTATTTACATTTCAAATTTTAGTACTTTGTATTATTCATCTATCACCTGGCTCCTCTTGCTCCCTATTACCTGCTTTTTCATTTATCATCCTATGTTATAAAATATTATTTGCCTACCCCTGAGAAAATCAAAATAACATGCCCTGTTTTATAGTGATATTTCTTATTTTGCTGTGGGATTAGTATATTGGTAGTAATTTTCATGAAATTTTAGATGACGAATTCAAAAATACATTTCAATACTTTGTTTTAATAATTATTTTTATTATTTTAACTTTATTTATTTATTTATTTATTTTAATTTGACCAGAGTGGGGCAGACTGTGAGAGAGACAGTGAGCAAGATAGAGAGACAAAGTGAGAGAAAGCGAGAAGGCAAATCACTAGGTCTGGGACTTGAACTGTGGTCAGCCATGTGGCAGTCCAGTGTCTTCAACTACCATACTACTTCCCAGCCTCATTTCAATAAGTTTTTAATCTTAAAATGTACTAGACAAAATATAACTGCAGCATGAAATATATGATTTCAAAGATACTACTGAGACCAGCCAAATACTGAAATCACTGCTAGTAATTCGTTCTCACACAGAATACATTAGAGATTAAGAATTTGGTTGATATATTAATTTATTGCAGGGATAAAATCAGAAAGATTACACTGAGAAGCTCTGGAGTATTTTTGTGGGAGTTTATGTGTTATATAGAGTTTATATGTTATGGTGGGGATTACTGCAGTCCCACTCACTTATTTTCAGTCATTATAAAATACCATTGAACAATGTTTAAAGCACAGTCTCTGGAACAGTTGGTAGTACACCAGGCAGCAGTGCTAGGAGACACATGTGGTTGTATGGCTCTCATGCCCAGGAACCTGAAACAACCTCGCACGCCACTCAGATTCTGAGAGCTGCAGTACTGGGCAAGCTCATCACAGTCGTGCAGACCCTTTTGGAGGTCTCTCTCCCGCTTTGTTTCTCTCTGCCCATGAGTACACACATGCTCGCTGTATCTATCTATCATCTATCTATCTATATCTATATCTATATATATGAAAACCCACAAAGGTATGCACTAAAGAAAGAATGCAGCTCTTTCTAAAATTGCCAGAAGGCATGTGGGTTCACCAGAGAGAGAGAGAGAGAGAGTAAATTAGAGGTAAGTCACATCCCACTGGGGCGCAGTCATGATGTTATCCTGTCTCCATTTTAGCATCCTGTTGAGATTCTGGATATACTGGCATGTATGTCCAGCATGTTCTTCAAGTTGCTATGGCCAGAACTTGACCCACAGTTGTCCATATGAGATCTGGCTCTCTTAATCACCATGCCATGGAGCTGGCCAAAGAACACATTTTTAAAAGATCAATAGAATGATGGAATGAAAATACTATTTATGTATATGGATATGTGGAGTTATAATGAGAAGTAGTAAATCAAAGTCTATTAATTGAGTTAATAATGGTTTTCTTTGGAAACTGGGACAGAAATTGCAAAAGTGAGAAGCAGAAAGCTATTCTAAATATTTGATATACTTCAACAAGTTACACGTGTTTTTAATTTGTTAAAGGTTCCATGTTCGAGAGAGAGTGAGAGAGAGGAGAAAAAGAAAAAGAAAATCCTATGTGAAGGGATGGCCACAATGCAATTGCTTTTTTTTTATTTATCTTTAAAAGATTTTGAATCCTCATGTACATGCACCAGGTGGAATTTTAAGTGATTTGAGTCTAGAACTCAAACTGCACAGTCAGCCAAGTGGAATCAAGCCATCTTAACCACCATCCACCAACTGGTCTCAATTACGTGTATTTTAATTGAAAAATATCTTTGAAAGAAAGATCAGGCCAAACTTTTGCTAGTTATATACTGTTAACAATCATGATATCATTCTATATAGCTTGAATAATAATTAGTATATAAAAATAAAATAGCTACTCTGAATCTTATGCCGTAATGATCTTGGTTCAATGATGGAAATGTGTTTCATTTTAATTATTCACCTAAGAAAATGTTACACATCATGGTTTAAATACTAATTTTTTAACAGGTGATCTCTCCTGAAGCTCAATGACTTGGTGATTCTTTTCACTGTGGTTCCTTAATGGCCTGGATGGAAGAACAAAACAAAACTGTGCTGAATGAATTCCTACTGATGGGACTCACAGACCGTCCTGAGCTGCAGGCTCCCTTCTTCGTATTGTTCTTTCTGGTCTATGCAACATCAGCGGTGGGCAATGTGGGCATGATCATCCTCACTATGACTGATGACAAACTACAGACCCCCATGTACTTTTTTCTCAGACATCTGGCTTTCATTGACCTTGGCTATTCAACAGCTGTGGGACCCAAAATGTTAGTACATTTTGTAGCTAATGAAAATACAATCCCCTATAATTGGTGTGCTGCACAGCTAACATTCTTCATCTTTTTCATTATTAGCGAACTTTTTATTCTCTCTGCAATGGCCTATGACCGCTATGTGGCCATCTGTAACCCTCTGCTCTACACAGTTGTCATGTCACGAAGAGTATGTTGGGTGCTGGTGGCAATCCCCTATCTCTACAGTGCTGTTGTCTCTCTAATAACCACCATCAAAATTTTTATTTCATCTTTCTGTGGCTATAATGTCATTAGTCATTTCTACTGTGACAGTCTTCCCTTGTTAACTTTACTATGTTCTAGCACACTTGAAATCGAGTTATTCGTATTGATCTGTTCCACATTTAATTTGGTTTCATCTCTTTTTATAGTTCTTATATCCTACATTCTGATTCTTGTGGCCATCCTCAGGATGAATTCAGCAGAGGGTAGGCGGAAGGCCTTCTCTACATGTGGATCTCACCTGACAGTGGTAGTTGTACTATATGGAACTCTATCCTTCATGTATATGCAGCCTAAGTCTAGTCACTCCTTTGATGCAGATAAAATGGCTTCTGTGTTTTACACTCTAGTCATACCCATGCTGAATCCCATCATCTACAGCTGTTCTTTCTGGTCTATGCAACATCAGCGGTGGGCAATGTGGGCATGATCATCCTCACTATGACTGATGACAAACTACAGACCCCCATGTACTTTTTTCTCAGACATCTGGCTTTCATTGACCTTGGCTATTCAACAGCTGTGGGACCCAAAATGTTAGTACATTTTGTAGCTAATGAAAATACAATCCCCTATAATTGGTGTGCTGCACAGCTAACATTCTTCATCTTTTTCATTATTAGCGAACTTTTTATTCTCTCTGCAATGGCCTATGACCGCTATGTGGCCATCTGTAACCCTCTGCTCTACACAGTTGTCATGTCACGAAGAGTATGTTGGGTGCTGGTGGCAATCCCCTATCTCTACAGTGCTGTTGTCTCTCTAATAACCACCATCAAAATTTTTATTTCATCTTTCTGTGGCTATAATGTCATTAGTCATTTCTACTGTGACAGTCTTCCCTTGTTAACTTTACTATGTTCTAGCACACTTGAAATCGAGTTATTCGTATTGATCTGTTCCACATTTAATTTGGTTTCATCTCTTTTTATAGTTCTTATATCCTACATTCTGATTCTTGTGGCCATCCTCAGGATGAATTCAGCAGAGGGTAGGCGGAAGGCCTTCTCTACATGTGGATCTCACCTGACAGTGGTAGTTGTACTATATGGAACTCTATCCTTCATGTATATGCAGCCTAAGTCTAGTCACTCCTTTGATGCAGATAAAATGGCTTCTGTGTTTTACACTCTAGTCATACCCATGCTGAATCCCATCATCTACAGCTTGAGGAACAAAGAGGTAAAAGGTGCCTTGCAGAGGATATGGAAAAATGTGCGCAAACTTCCTGTTTAACTTGTGGGACACAGATATGGTTTATTACCTGTTGATAATCACGTGTGTAGTATTCTCAACCAGGGTGGACTGAGGTGTATATCACGCTGGGTAAAGTCTCTTTACAATCTAAATGATGTACAGCAATTGAATATATAAATAATAATAATCATAATCAAAATAAAATTTAAAAATTTCAATGTTGAAAGTAAACACAGTAAGATTGTGGACAACTTTTTATATATGGGTTAAGTCACCAGAAAACACTAATGCGTGAAGGCAAGGGAAACGAGAGATGTCTTCCTTGATTTCAACATCTGAATTCTGAGTATTAGTTATCCTTTCTGTATCTATTTCATTTGTCCTTAATTTCATTGTATGTGCCTCAAGTCTGCATTATTGTGTTAAGATCTCCAAGTAGGTATGTTACACTTTCAAGGAAGCCTTTTCCTATGCATTTTCATCAGATTTTCTTTATCAAAGACATGACTAGATCTTAAATTTTAATTGCCTACAGAAAGGGAATAAGCATCCAAGTGACTGACTTACAGACACTTCAATTCTGTTTCCCTTGTGGTGATATGAAATCTTAGATTTCTGTAAAATTGTGGTATCTGTCTAGCTAATGTGTGTGTGTATCTGTTGTAAATGTACCAATACACCACACCCCTAGATTGGAAGACAAATGTCATGTAAAAGTTTCAGTTTCTCTTAAATTTTTCTATATATTTAATAAAGTAGTTGTCAGAATACAAACAGCAATTCTTTTAATACTCAGGATGATTTCAAAGTTTATGTTAAAATGCAAGGTATCTAGCATAGCCTAGGCAATATTGAGAAGAAAAAAAAAAATCTTGAGGGCATTGAATAACACATATCAGTACTTTTTTAAAAATGTATTTCTTTTTTGAGAGGTTTTTGCTATAGGGCACGTGCACTTGCCGGAAATGCGGAGAGAGACAGAGAGACAGAAAGCATGATATTACCCCCCAGGAGGATGGCCATGCTGTAATCCCTTCTCCATTCTTCTCAAGATCTTGGACATGCACACAGATGCACCCAGCGTGAGTTTAAGCCACTAAGTCTGGTACTCGAACCGCGGTCGACAACATGGGAGTCCAGCGACATAGACATTATGCCAACTCCTGGTCCTGAGTACTTTAATTAAAGGTATATTATTTTAAAATTGTGTCATTGTTGTATGTATGGACAAATTGAGCAGTAAAATAAATAGAAAGAAGTGTAGAAACAGACTTTTATGTGAAATTTAACTTGACTTAAATCTGTCTTTTTTGTAGTTTAGTGAAGAAATTATAAGCTAAGTAAATGGACCCATTTCAATTAAATTTTCTTTGTAAAACAGTGAACCTTAGTCATTTACTTCCTCTGTATACAAAAATCAATTGATTGTAAGTAAGTATGTGAGAAAGTGCATGTTAAATGGTCTATTTAGCGTCCCATAATGTGTATATATATCAAAACATCATGTTATACATCATAAATATATACATTGTTTTGAACAACAATTCAAAGTGCTGCTGTGGAGAAATGATTGTATCATTTATTTACCTTGCTTGATGGATGTAAATTGCTCCAAAAACTGAAAAAATCATTTATAAATTATTTTCATAAAGGAAATCCATTCAGATAACCCTAGTCTGGCTATCTAATCTGATGTCAGTCAGCCAACTCGTTCTCCCTTCTTGAGAGTTTGCTTTTCTTTGCTTAGCCAAATAAAGTTTCCATACTATTTATCTGCTGATGTCTATCTTCTATTCTTTGTCAGTGACCAAGAATAGAGAATCACAATCTTCCTGTAACAACATCAGTCCAAAAAATAGACTCAAATAGAAATTCAGGTATACATTCATCAAAATGTGAGCTAGAAAGTCTGTAGTACTGCTATGAATAAAACCTCCAATGGAATCGATCCTAATATTTAAAAATAGAATAACAGATAACTAATTTTGGTGTATTTATAATATTGAATCATACACAGTAATGGCAATGAACAATCTAGAACTAGTCATAATAATACATTAAATGACAATACTCAGCCAGAAAAAGGTAACATGTATATATGATTTCATTCAGAAAAAGCAACCAATATAGATGAAAATAAGAAGTCAGAATGGTGATAATATACTTTTGTGTATTTGGGGATAGCAGTTCATGGTAGAAAGAATGAAAAAAATCTTTTGGGGTCTTGATGTTTTATATTGTTGCTGCTGTTTACTCTGGATTCCAGTTACATAAATACGGTAAGTTTGAACACTTTTATGCATGTTGTTTGCATTTGTTTATATGTATTTTCTATTTCAATAACAAATGCAAAGCACTACAAAATAAGTGGAAATCAGCTACATATATCAACATTCTTCATGTGAATTTGTGAAAAACTGCAATACCTAGAAAGCCATAAAAAGTCACCGTAATTTAAAAGGACTACAAAGATATACAAGAAAAGCAAACAAACCAAGCAAAAATTGAAACAAGACAACCACCAAAAAAAAGAACCATGTCCTGCAATAACAATGTTTTGATTTTGTATCTCCGGAACTCAACCACAAGCACCTCTGGAAAGTCGGCTAACACGACTTTTCTTGGGTAGGAGTATAAAGGTGCTCTGTGTAATTAGCAGATATCCATCCACTGGCTTTTTTGAAGCTTTCAAATGCTTCAGGTGTAATTTACAAATTGCATCCCTTATCCTCAGGGAGAGTCTCAAAGGATGAAAGAAGCCCATAAATTGTTCTTAGTGGGTTATGTTAGGAATACACAGGGTGCACCGAGATTCCTCATTAGAGGTGAGTAGACTGCCTGTTCCTGTAACTACTCCTCAGAATTCTAGCAACTACCACCTGATCTAGGCAATTCAATCACAGCATAACAATTGGAATTGACACTGAGGGTTTTAGGCTTGTACAATATTATAACCATCTTTGTTACTAAACATATACTTCCGTATAATTCACTGATGTTCTTTGAATAGCAAAAACAAAAGCCAAAAACATAGAGTCAACATCTAAAAAGAGAGCTAATAATTATTAGGAAATTCTACCCCTATGTTCCTAAGAGCTTTATAATTATTTTCTTTCACTTAGATTCTCAATAAAATTCACAAATAAGATATCATTATTTGTTGTTTATCAGATTTGTCTCAAAATTTTAACCTCGAACAACAGATTTCTATAGAATTTTACATTATGCTCTAAATTAAAGGGCGTATATAAATATTTTATGATTCTTGCATTCTCTATTCCATATATGTCATATGTATTTCATATTTTCCCAGTTTACCAATGATACTGAAGAAATCAATATCATTTTCAAGGCATTACTTTTAATTGGTGGTAAGACCAAACTGAATTACTAATGTATCTGGGCCAGCCAGTGGTATGGTCATTAAGGTTGCTGGATCCCACATGGCTGACAATGGTGTCAGTCCTGGACCTGGTAGCTTTAGACACTCTGGGGTGAATGCCCAAAGTCCTGAAAGAAAAACTGGAAAAGGGGTTGTAACATGCCCCTTTTCCATGAGGGGTGCTTTCTCACTTTCCCTTTCTCTGTCTGTTTCTCTCCAGCAAATACACATGCCCTTTGGTAGAGTAAAAAAAAAATAATAACAATAAGGCATCTATTATACTATATATGATGCCTCATTCACTTTATAATGTCATATTAGAAAGAAGATAGGTCTCTTCCCTTACCTGCCTGACTCAGAGGAATCCTTAAAATGTGATAAAATTGTGCCCTGAATAACTAACTGTAAATCTAACAAATATAATAAAAATATTTTAGAAAATTAATAAAGCCAAATAATATTTAAACCTTCACAAATAGATGCTTAACTAAAAGCAGTTCTTCCAAAAACACAAAGCAGGTTTGTGTATTTTGTTTAAATGAAGATTTCATTAGTGACTATAAAATTATTTTTTTCATTCATCAATTATTTTGATGTTTAAATGACTGCAAATGAATATTTTTATCTCTTTATACTACAGTTGTGGCCAACTCTGTGTTTTAGTGTTGAAAGCCATATTTGGCAGAGGATAAGGAAGTGACAGGACTGGGGGATGAGCTCATTTCTCTAACCTCTCAACTTGGACTAATTTCATAATTAGGTTTCAATGCTAAGGTCTGCCTATTGTTTTTTAATAAGTTTTTTGAGTCCAATAAAATGAAAATATATTTTTATTGAAAGACAAAAAGCATATTTAAAAGGTCAGAACCCGATCATCCTCAATAATCGTATAAAGATGGAAATATAAACAGAAACGTGAAAAAGAGTCATTCTTTATATACAACTATAAAGATAAATAGCTCGTGTTTTTCTTTTCTGACAAATAGAGAAACTAGCAATTACTTCCATGAGTTAAGAGAAAAAAAACCCACCTGTTTCAACCTCTTATTTATGTAGTCAGATATTATTAATGCTACTTTGTAAGTTCATTTATTTTTTATTCCATGAGTAAGAAACAGTGAGATAGAAAGACAAGGTCATGGTCCACTCTCAGCTCTAGCCATCCTCAGATCGTGGGTATATTGAAGGAAGTATGGACAGGACCTGGAATCTTCCCCTGTAGGTCAGCCTCACAGAATAATGCGGTTATTTTTCCCACTGTACCACAATCCAGTCCCCTGATTTATGCTCTTTTTCATACCTGCTGATATGTATATCTAAATATGTTGTCTCTTAGAAATTGATTTAGGGTTCCTAAATAAGCCAATGTTTTGGTAGAGACCAGGAAAGTATATTAGAAGTCATCGCTGATGTGAGATAATCATAGGTTAGTTATTTTTTCATAGGTTTCTTATAGAACTGATGTATTTTTTTTTTGCTGATTCAATCAAATCCCTATTCCATACTACATTCATTACCATAATTTCACAATGATTATAAACTTCCATTTTACTAGATGAGTGAAAAATGAATTAGTTCTGAAAAAAATATTTGATTTTTGCATTAACCAAAGAAATAATGAACTATAATATATAATCACATTAAATGTTTAATATTTTTAAAAATCTAATTAAAATAGTAATTACTAGAGATCATAATATTCAGTGACCAAGTGCTGTAACAATGAATTTAAACAAAAAGTTCATGATGTGAAAGGATTTTTATTATGGTAAAATAAGAATAAAATTAAGTTCAAAAGTTACCAGATATAGTGTGTGTGGAAGAGGAGGGTCTGAGGAAGGACATCTGGGGGAGGGACAGGGAGGCAAAGCATTAATGACACAAAGAGGTGTGGTATTATCTGTTGAAGATATTTTGTAGTTTTATCAACAGTACTAGGGAGAAATGTTCACCTGTTGAAATATCTATTTTGTAAGACGAATAATGTGATTGAATGTATGGAAGAAAATAAAACGAAAAATTTTTTTTTTAATTTTAAAAAGTTAAAAAAAAAGAAAAAAAATATTTTTTTTTACTACTATTACTACTAAAATAAAAAATAAATATTAAAAAAAATTAGCCAAAAGATATAGTGGAAAATTCCCCTACTCTCTTTTATCTTCAGAACTTACCTACCACTCTTGATCATTTCTGTATTTTAAAACAACTACTATCGATCACATAAATCATTGAGGTTAGTATATTTAATGTAAAAATCTAGTTTATTACTCTTGAGATAAAGTTCGTATTGCTTGATAGCATAGTGTAAGAATGTTCATTTAAGGGAACAGTGGATGGCATAATGCTTAAGTCACTGGACTCCCACATAGTTGATGGCAGTTCATATTCTGGACACAGCTGCTTAAAATTCATGCGAGGTGTGTGTGAAATCACCAAAGGATGTGATTGAATGTATGGAAGAAAATAAAACGAAAAATTTTTTTTTTAATTTTAAAAAGTTAAAAAAAAAGAAAAAAAATATTTTTTTTTACTACTATTACTACTAAAATAAAAAATAAATATTAAAAAAAATTAGCCAAAAGATATAGTGGAAAATTCCCCTACTCTCTTTTATCTTCAGAACTTACCTACCACTCTTGATCATTTCTGTATTTTAAAACAACTACTATCGATCACATAAATCATTGAGGTTAGTATATTTAATGTAAAAATCTAGTTTATTACTCTTGAGATAAAGTTCGTATTGCTTGATAGCATAGTGTAAGAATGTTCATTTAAGGGAACAGTGGATGGCATAATGCTTAAGTCACTGGACTCCCACATAGTTGATGGCAGTTCATATTCTGGACACAGCTGCTTAAAATTCATGCGAGGTGTGTGTGTGTGTGTGTGTGTGCCCAAAATCTCAAGAGAATGGAGAAAGGATTGCTGCATGGCCATCCCTCCAGGGGTGAGTGGTGGGAGGTGAGGGAGGTTGGGAGGGGAATGGGGAGGTTGTGATTTCTTGCTTTCTATCTCTCTGTCTCTCTCTGTCACTCCAGCGAGCGTGGGTGCCCTACAGCAAAAATCTCTAAAAAAATTAATAAAAGTAATGTAGCCTATTCTATTTTTATGCATAGCTAGTTCTGTTGAAAACCTGGAATATATCTTATGGTAGGATTTTTCAATTGTATTAATCATCTCTTTATTCGATTTCTTCTTGCCTTATTTCTAAAACTGTGTCTCATGTTTGTCTTTTATTACAAATCACATCATAAAAAAAAAACATAAAAAAAGAAAAGTTAATCATTTAAAAATGAACAATTTGATAAGACCAGCAGTTGGCATAATGGCTATGTTGCTGGACTCCCATATAGTCGACCATGGTTTGAGTCCCAGTCCCAGGCTTAAACTCAGGCTGGGCATGTGTGCATGCGTGCACAAGATCCTGAGAGGAGAATGGAGGAGAAAGGATTGTGTCATAGTCATCCCCCCTGGGGGCTGATTTCTCACGTTTTGTCTCTCTGTCTCTCTAACAAGTGCACATATCCTATAGCAAAAATCTCTAAAAAAATATTAACAATTTGGTGCCATTTAGTACATTCAAAATGTTGTACAACCATTACCAATATCTAGTTCTAGATCATTTTCATCACCCCAATTATGAAGGAAACTCATACTGACAAAGTAGTCCTTGCCCCTTCTCCCATTTTCTCAATTTGGAAGCAACAAATTTGTTTCTGTCCCTGTGAATTTACGTATTCATGATATTTTGTATAAATTTAATTGATCAAGATGTGATCTTTCATGTCTAGCTTATGTTACTTAGCATAACGTTTTCAAGATATTTCCATGGTGTAGCATGTATAAATACTTTCTATTCCTTTTTATGCCGTTCCATTTTATGAATATGCCAGCTTTGTTTTTTCATTCATCAGTAGATAGACAGTGGGTTATTATACCTATGGTCATTTTAAATACTGCTGCTATGAGCTTCTGTGTATGAGTTTTATGTGAACACCTGTTGTTTTTAACACTTTTGTGAATATATCTACAGGTGAAAGTGCTGAGTCATAATGACAGTTCTATGTTCCAAATAGGGAAAACTAGCTAAATGTTTTCATAGTGGATATGCTATTTTACATCCCCAAAAATAATATACAAAGATTCAAATCCCTCCAAATCTTTGCCAGATTTCATAAATTATTTTTATTATAGCCATCTTAGTATATGTGAGGTGGTATCTCATTATGGTTTTGATTTGCATTTCTCCAAGAAACAATGACATTGAACATTTTTTTTCACGGGCGTATTGATCATTTGTATATCTTTGATGAGAAATATCTGTTCATTGCACACTTTGCAAGTTAATTTTCTTGTAAAGTGACCAACTCAAATTGCATGTACCGATGGAGTATAAAGAAAGAAAGAGAGGGCATTTGGAAGGATTACATAAAACTAGTAAAATATTCATACCTCAAGTATTTATTATTTTTGTTGGTGAGAACATTCAAATTTTACACTAGCAATTTGATAATATATGATAGAGTATTACTAACTATAGTCACCATGCTGTGCTATAGAACTCAAAAAAAGAAAAAAAACACAAAAACCTTATTTCTCCTGTGTGAATGAAACTTTGTTACTTGACCATTACTCCTCTATTACCCTTTCTTCTAGTCTCTAGTCAACCCCAGTTATATTCTGAGCGTCTGTGAATTTCATTATTTTAGAATTCACATAAAAGTGAGATTATGCATTATTTGTGCTTCTGTGCCTGGCCTATTAACTTCCCACCATGCCCTCCAGTTCTTTTTTAAGAACTGCTTTATTTAAACTTATTTATTTATTTATTTATTTATTTATTTATTTTTAATTGGACCAGAGAGGGACAGAGTGAGAGAGAGGGGGAAAGTGAGAAAGCAAGCTGCAAGACCCGGGGACTCAAACTGCAGTCAGCCATGTGGGAGTCCAATGCCATTAACATTGGCTACTGGCCCCCTGAGTAGCTGTTTCTAATACACCTATTGTATATATTATATATATTGTATATTCCCTAGAGGTTTGAAGGATATTGGCTCATGTTGATGCTGAGTTTGTCCCAGGTTGTTGGGACAGGGAGCCGCTATAACCGGACACAATTTAAATCCCAAAATGCCCTCCCTTCTATCTGTCATGTAATATAAGACTCTTTGAGGGGGATTAAGTTTGGAGGAAGAGACCCTCCCCTCCTAGCGCCATCTATTATGAAGGCAAGATCTATATGAAGGGCAGTGGGTCACATTGGGGGAGCATGAGGCAAAAGGACAATGGCTCCCATTTACTCCTCCTCTTCAGCTGCTTCAGAAGCCACAGCCATGAGTTTGTCTATATCTGGAATCCTGTCACTTTTACTGTCGGCTCCTGCCTCACTGCTAGTACCTTTAGTAACAGACTCTGGTTTCCTAGGCTGCAAGGATGTATATCCCTCCAGGGATTGTAGTTGAGTAACTGGGCCTGCTCCCAGTCCTTCAGGAGAATCTTGTCTCAAACACTCCTTAATTAACCACAGGAAGGCAAACATGGGAATTCTGTCTGTTCTCTCTATTGTATATTGCTCCCTGATTTGTTTTCTGACCTTGTCCCAGGTCTCATTTACTGTCCCCTCTTCCAGGAACTGAGGACATGTTTCCAGCAGAGACTCCAAAATTGATATAACTGTTTATACTGACTTTATCACCCCGGCAAGATTTCATTTGGACATACGTATCTTTCTCTTTAAAGACAATTGTGTCCCATATTTTGCACCCAACTCAAATTCACTAATAATTTTTCTTATTTTTGTTTAGACAGCTGTGTCCCTATGTTTTGCACTCAGTTCTAACTCACTCTTTACCTTAATATATCAGTTCTGGGCCAGGACTCAGGAGTGTCCACTCAGCTGATCTCCCATACTCAGGCGGGGTGGCACTTTCTGTGACCTGTGATGCACGATGTGAACTTGAGGGGAAGTGACTGTGGATTGGAAAGGAACACACAGACACACAAGCAGAGAAAAGCAGGGATTGGGTGCTCCGGGCATCTCTGATGGAGATAGGCATAGTCCTGAGCCATTCTCAGGTTTATTCTTTCATAGGCAAAAGGGGAGGGCAGCTGGATGTGGAGTTGAATGCCTTCTCACGTGTAGCAATTGTGAGAGGATGCTGTGGAACAGCTTCTGTCTTGCAGTTCTAAATTAATCTCCTCTTGTGTCCCCTGGTCTACTCTGGTCGAGTACATAGTTTCCCTCAACCTCTGCTGGCCTTGCAGTGTAGGCACAAGAAAGCCGAACTAAGCCTCAGTCTGACTTTAAAGATTACCATAGTTCTGCTCAGATCTCCTGCTCCCTACACTCCTCCCAGTATCTTTGGCACACATGTACATGTGCAGAGATTAAGTTTTAAGCCACTCAGTCCGGCACTCAAACCATGGTCGGCCATAAAGGAGTCTAGTGATACAAGCACTATGCAATTGGCTAATCTTAAAACTTGACTTTTTCATTTTGGGAGATTTTTTATTATTGACTAAACTTTTCCACCCCTCTTGGGCCTGTGCACTTGCCAGAGAAACAGAGTGGAGAGAGAGAGAGAGAGAGAGAGAGAGCACCCGCCCACTGGTCATGGTCACACCACAATGCTTAACATTGCTAATCCTGTATGAAAAAAAAGAGAAAGTGTGATACTGGGTGGGTTGTGGGATAATATTATCATTTATAAAATGGTAATTTTGCTTCCTTAACCTTCAATATTTATGTGATAGCCCTAATGTTAGAGACATTAAGTACTTTTATGTTTAAAATACATACATAATACATATATAAATAATTAGGTACATAATCTTATCCATAAATATGTTTGTTTATATATTTTATATATAAATGTTATAAGAATTGATAGAATGTATAAGAATGAAGAGAAATTTTATAATTTTTAAACCAATTTATAACTATCATGTAACTATTACTTTTTATACTTCACATATTAATCCAAATTTAAATTTCAGTGTCCAATGTTATATATAAAATATATTTGAGTGTTTGTGTAACACACATTCATACACGTATGTTTCTCACTCATATGTCATAGAAGTTAACGATCATTCTTACTTTTTTTTCAGTATACATTCCCTGCATGGCCTGGATGGATAAACACAACCTAACAATTCTGAAAGAGTTCATCCTAATGGGAATCACAGACCTCCCAGAGCTGCAGGCCCCATTATTTGGGCTCTTCCTCATTGTGTACCTGTTCTCAGTGGTGGGAAACCTGGGCCTGATCCTCCTCACCAAGATAGATTCCAGGTTGCAAACACCCATGTACTTTTTCCTCAGACACCTGGCTTTCACGGATCTTGGTTATTCAACAGCTGTAGGACCCAAAATGTTAGTAAATTTTGTTGATGATCAACACACAATCTCCTACAATTGGTGTGCTACCCAACTTACCTTTTTCAGTACGTTTATTACTAGTGAAATTTTCATCCTGTCGGCGATGGCCTATGACCGCTATGTGGCCATCTGCAACCCTTTGCTCTACACCGTGATCATGTCACAAAGACTGTGTCAAGTGCTGGTGGCAATACCTTATGTCTATAGCGTATTTGTGTCTTTGCTAACCATCATAAAAATTTTCATTTCATCATTTTGCGGCCATAATGTCATCAGGCATTTCTACTGTGACAGTCTGCCGTTGATATCTTTGCTCTGCTCAGACACACGTGAAATTAAATTAGTAATTCTCATCTTTTCAGCTTTTAATTTGTTTTCTTCCCTTCTGATAGTCCTTGTGTCCTACATTCTGATCCTTGTTGCCATCATCAGGATGAACTCCCCGGAAGGCAGAAACAAGGCCTTCTCCACCTGCGGATCTCACCTGATGGTGATAGTTGTATTCTACGGTACTCTGTTCTTCATGTACGTGCAGCCCAAATCCCTTCCTTCTCTTGATACTGGTAAAATAACCTCTTTATTTTATACTTTGGTAATACCCATGCTGAATCCCATGATCTACAGTTTTAGAAACAAAGAGGTAAAAAATGCCCTAGGTAGAACCTGGAAAAAGGGCGCAAATACTCTAATTAAAATTTATCATAGGATATGGTAACATTAAATTATGCACCAGCCAATCTGTAGCTCATAGAATATTTGTTTAGCCTTGTACCAATGCCGTCAGATGAGAATGAATGAATGTATAAGAACAGATAGAAATTTCATTATTATTATTATTATTATTTTGGAGAGGTTTTTGCTATAGGGCACGGGCACTCACCAGAAAGACAGAAAGAGACATAGAGACAGAAAGCAAGAAATCACCCCCTAGAGGGAATGGCCACGCCACAATCCCTTCTCTTCCATTTTCCTCCCGGGATCTTGAGCACACATGCACACACACCCGGCGTGAGTTTAAGCCACCGGGTCCAGGACTCGAATTGCAGTCGACTACGTGGGAGTCCAGCGACATATCCATTACGTTAACTGCTGGTCCCAGAAATTTTATTATTTTCAAACCAATTGATAACTAGCATGTGACTATTACTTTCATACTTCACGTGTTAATCCAAATTAAAATTCCAGTGTAGATTAGGTGCCATTCTTACAAGTTCTTTCATACATCCTGTTTTCATGTTCTTCCTCTAAACTTCTACTTATTTGTTTATTTATTTATTATTTTTTGAAGAGATTTTTATTATATTGTACAAGTGCTCACTTGAAAAACAGAGACAGAGAGAGAGAAATTAAGAAATCACCCCCCAAGGGGATGGTCACTCCACAATCCCTTCTTCTCCATTCTTCTCTTGGGATCTTGGGCACACACATGCACACACTCCCAGCATGAATTTTTAGCTGCAGGGTCACTACATGGTAGTCTGGCAACATAACCACTGCGCCCTCTGCTGGTCGCAAACTTACTTTTTTTTTTTTTTTTTTTTTTTTGAGACTCTCCATACTTTCTTCACTACTTTTTTTCTGTTATGTCTTTTCTGAGGGGATTTTAGAAACTTCATGGAAATAAATATTGTGAAAAAGATTATGCATGGGTTTAAAAGCTTTAGTATGAAAATATATTTGTACTTTAATTTTTTTATAAACTTTTTTTTTATTTTGACCATAGGGTACAGGCACTCATCAGAGTGAGACAAAGAGACACAGACAGAGATGGATAAAGACCTCCCAGTGAGGTGTGGTCATGCTGCAATCCCTTCTCTTCCATTTACCCATTCCGTTGAGATTTGGGGCATGCAAGTTAAGCATGCTTTTCAATGGTTGACAGGATTAGAACCCAGGAGTCAACCATGTGAGATCCAACTACATTAACCACTAGGCTACACAGACAGCTCACAAACTTTGAAGTATTTGTATATAATAAAAGTCACATAAATGATACCTGATGGAGAGTGTATAATATCCACAAATTTGATTTACAGGAACTTCAAAAATATGAAATACATAGATAAATCTGAAAAAATATTTTCACAAGGCTTGTATATGAAAGACTAGAAAACGATTGTTGAAAGAAATGTAAGACCTAAGAACACTTAGAGCGATGCATTGTGCTTATGAGTCAAATGACAGTACTGATAAATATTGTAGAGGCAGAAAAACTTCACCTCTAACCCTTTAGGATCTTTTCTAGATCTGAGTATTAAATTAACATAAGATAGATTAATAGGAGCAAACCATAATACAAGTTTTCTGTGGCATTGAAACTTTCAAAAGGTAATAGCAGAGACCCCAAATAAACAGTTAAAACCAGTTACTAATAGATCAAACAAATAGTAAACTGTGAAATCACGACTAAATTATATGGGGAGACTTACAAGGTAAATAGTTGTTGTATCAATGTTTGTGCAGTAGCCGTCCATTTAAACTTTTTGTCCTCCAAGGACAGGAATTCCTGTTAGTGCAGGGAGTAATATTCACACAAGGATTTCTTCTGCATTTGTGAAAAGCACAAAGATCAAAGTGATCTTGGAAATGCTGATTTTAATGTGACATTAATTTAAATAGTCAATATGTAGCATAACACATTTTAGCTCTTCCAATATAATTTTCCCCTGAATGTATACACATAGTCAATGCAATTACGACCAAAACCTGAACAGTTTTTTTTGTTGTTGTTGTTAGTCTTTCTTTTTTTTTTTTTTTGGAGAGGTTTTTGCTATAGGGCACGTGTGCTTGCCAGAGAGAAAGAGAGAGACAGAGAGACAGAAAACGAGAAATCATCCCCCAGGGGGGATGGCCACACCACAATCCCTTCTCCTCCATCTTCCTTTTTATATCTTGGGCATGCACGCACATGCACCCAGCGTGAGTTCAAGCCACTGGGTCCAGTACTCAAACCATGGTCAACTACATGGGAGTCCAGTGACATAGCCATTACGCTAACTGCTGGTCTCAGTTTTTGTTGTTTTTGTTTTTGAAGTTGATTAGCAGAAACTAAAGTTCATAAGGAAATGAAAAGGACCTAAAATATCTGACTCAACTAAGAAAAAGAATGAAGTTGGAAGACAAATACTAACATGAAGACTTACAAGCTTAAGTAAACATCATTAAATACATTGGCAGAAAGTTAGTAAATAGATCAATAAAACCCTGCTGAAATACCATGAAAAAACCCAAGCATACATGAACACCAAAGTATTTACTAGGGTATGAATTTAATTAAGTAGAGAAATAATAAATTTAAAGCAAACTAAAAACAAAAAGAAAGAAGAAGGAAGAAAGAAAAAGAAAACAAAAAGACTGATTTCGATACCATTGGTGCAAATCAATGACAGAGAAAAGAGAAGAATAAATTAATTCTCCAAAAACAGTAAAAAAAAATTTTCATAAAAGTGCAAAAGTTAATTCAATAGAAGAATAACTTTTTTAATGCTAAAACAGTTGAGCGTCTTCATGTAAGGAGGAAGAAAATAAGACTGAAAGTTGATGTAAATCTTGTACAAAAGTTAGAACAGATCATGACACAAATATAAATGCAAAAATACATAGTTTTATCAAAAGCACAGGAGAAAAATCTGTTTGCAGGACCTAGAGCTGAGCATAGTTTATAGATACAATACTAGCAATAAGAGACATAAAAGTGCAAAGTGAAAGATTAGATTTCATCAAAATGAGATCAAACTACCAATCAAACTATTAGCCAGTAATCCACAGAAAAGAAAGCTGATATTCACACGATCACCTTAGTGTTAATACTAATAAAACTTTATTCACAATAGTTAAAAACTGAAGGCAATATGTATTTCAGTAAGCAAAAGTCAGACAAAACGCATTACCAATGAAGCAGAATACTACTTAGCAATAGCAGAGGAAAAAATGTTTTTAAGTTTGCTTCACTAATTAAAGTTCATTTCAAAAGATTTAAGGTTATTAATTGTGTTTTAATTCTTAAATCCACTATGGTAATATGTGACTTCCAAGGAGGCTGCCAATTTTAACTAAATTGCTGAATTTATTGTCATAAAAAATTAATAATGTTTCTGTATTATCATTTAATGTTGAAGGGTCTATACTGGTATCTCCTTCTTTATTCTCAACCTCAGCAGATTATTTCATTTACATTTTAATTCTGTGAAGTCAAACTAATCTTATTAATTTTTAAAATTGTCAGAGAATTCTAGCTTATCTTTTCTTTCTTATGCTTGACCTGTTGTTAATTTTTCCCCAGTGTATGAAGTAAAATACTTACATTATTGAGTGAAACATTTTTTCTTTCTTGATAAAAAACATTTAAGGTCACAATTTTGCCGTAAGCACGGCATTAGCTATATCTCACAAATTGTGTTATGTGGTAGATTTATTTTCTTTGTAATATCTTTTTGGTTATATGTGTATAGTTTAATTAAGAAATATGTGGGTATTTTTAGATATCTTTCTTTTATTGATGTTTAATTCATTTTTGTTAGATAGTATCTTCTATGTAATTTCACTTCTTTTAGGTTTATTTAAATAATTAAATCAAATTCATTTAGAAGAAAAAAATATATACCCAAAAGCACAGTAGTGGATCATAAAAGTAGTATGGTGAATTAGTCACGACAAGTTCCAATTGGTATTTCATTTGTTAAGCTGATAAAATTTCTGTGATAGAAAATGAGTGGTTGAGGGACCAGCAGTTAGTGTAATGGCTATGTCGCTGGACTCCCATGAAGTTGGCTGCGCTTGGAGTCCCGGACCCGGTGGCTTAAACTCACGCTGAGTGTGTGTGCGTGTGTGTGTGTCCAAGATCTGGAAAGTAGAATGGAGGAGAAGGGATTGTGGCGTGGCCATCCCCCCGGGGGTGATTTCTCGCTTTCTGTCTCTCTGTCTCTCGCTGTCTGTTTGGCAAGTGCATGCACCCTATAGTAAAAACGAGGGCAATCACCGTAAAAGAAAACCCTCTTCCCAAAAAAAAAAAAAAAAGAGTGGTTGACAGGGATTTAACACAGGAACAAAAGGAAGGGAAGGGGTGTGACTATAAATGAGTGGCAAGAAGAAACTGCAGTGATGAAACAGGTCTGAATGCTGACAATTGTTGGAGGTACACAAATGTACACGAACAATAAAATTGCATGAAATATCTATATATATAGATATAGATATATATATACACACACACACACACACATAGACACACACACACAACACACACAAATAAGTGCATGTAAACCTAGCCATATGAATATTTTGGGATTATGCTAATGTTAATTTCTCTTTTTTTTCATAGATGTTATATTGTACTATATTTATGCTAATTGTTACCTCTGGCAAAAACTAATTGGACATGGGAACTCTGTTCTACTTTTTTGCAACCTCTAGTAAATTTGTATTTCAAAATAAAAGTAACAAAATGCAAATCACGGGCTGTCTGGCACATGTGGAGCAGGAAGTGTTAGAGTGGAAGGATGATGTTCAAACACAGTAAGAATCTTTAGAGGGATATGTATGTCAGCTATTTTGATTTAAAAAATAAACAAAAATTATTACATGGGGACCAGCAGATGGAGTAATGGTTATGTAGCTGAAATCCTACATGGCTGACCGAGGTGTGAGTCCTGGACCCAGTGGCTTGAAACTCACACTGAGTATGTGTGTATGTGTGCCAAAAATCCCAAGGAGAGAACAGAGGAGGAGGTATTGCACTGTGGTCATCCCTCCTGTGGGGCAATTTTTTGCATTCTTTCTCTCTGTCTCTCCCTCTTTCTGGCTAGCATGCGTGCCCTATTGCAAAAAATCTCTCTAAAAAATTAACTAACTAATTAAAATTTTTAAAAAATATGAAATGACTTTGAGACCAACAGATGCTGTAATGATTATATCACTGGACTCCCAAGTAGTCAGCCAGAGTTCAAGTACCAAACCTGGCAGCTTAAAAATCACACCAGCTTGTGTGCATGCATGCCCAAATCCTGAGAGGAGAAGGGAGGAGAAAGGATTGTGGTGTGACCATCTTCCCCTGCGGGTGATTTCTCACTTTCCGTCTCTCTTTTCTGTGAGTGAATGCACCCTATGGCAAAAATTTCTCAAAATAAATAAATAAATAAATAAAATTATCTCATTGTTTCACACACATGTAAATAATTATATTTCATGTAAGTGAAATTTTTCATTTGTTTGGTTTGGGGGTCTTTTTGTTTGTTTTTAGTTTGGTATAGGGTGCATGCACATGCATGAGAGAGAGAGAGAGAGAGGGAGGGGGAAATCACTCTCCAATACCATAGTTTGCTCTCCTCTGTTCTCTTGGGATTTGGGGCATCCTAAGTCCAGGATTCCAACTGCTGTCACCATGGAAGATCCAACCATCTTAACCTCCATACCACATGCTGGTCTTGGACGTTTATTTTTAATAATATCTCAATATAGTTGATTTATTTATCAAACATATCAAAAAATCAAAACAAAAGTAAAATGCAACATAGAAACATTAATATTCCATTAAAATAATATCCAATATTTCAGCTACCCTCTCAGCGCTATGAAGAGACCTTGGTACAACCAATCTGAAATATTTAACTAAACTAAATGGTTTCCTATGTTATCTCTCTGTACAAGGGATTTCATTATTATTTGCACTTGTGTGGGCATCTCTTTGGATGAAAGTGTAGATATATCTATATCTATATGTAGACATGTATGCACACACGGAGAGTCAGTTTTGTGATAGACAAAAATCTCTGCCAATAAAAATAGAGCAGTAAAATTTGTGTACACGCACATACACACAAACGCACACAGACACAGACGTACACATGTAACACAGAAGAAAAAATTAAAAAGTCACAACATGGATACTTCCAAATAATTAAAGTTACTTAAAATTTAAACCATATCATTTACAGCAAATAACATGTATAATAAAACTTGCACATAAAATATTACATTTCGGTTAGGCAATTGTGGTAATGCAGACCTTGTATCAAACACAGGGAGTATGTGTCAAGAAGGGCAAAAAAAATTGAACTGGCTATGAACATTATGGAAATGCAAAAAATACTAAAAGGCAACAAAGACAAATATGACGAAAGCAAAGTCCTCGACAGACAGATAACAACAGTTCACTATGCAATGAGAAAAGAGAAATGGGAAGGATGCTTAACTGACTCCTCTCTCTGGGATTATGTATATCTGACTTTAAGGAGATGGTTCATGTGAATGTGGGGCCTCGTAAGGTAGCAACCTGAGGGCCGGGCTGCCATATTGAATGTTCAGGCAAGAATTGATGTGGAGTCTTGAGCACAAAGGTGAAACTCAGGCAGAATTTCCATGTTCCACTCTGCAAGAAGCTTCTTATTCTGGGGACTTCAACATGAGTAAACTGTACATATTGCTAATCACATCTAAAATATACCTCCATAGTAACAATTAAACTGATACTTGACCAAACAACTGGGCACTAATAGTTTACTCAAGGGGGAAAATAATCAAAATGTGGATGAAAACAAAAACAAAGAAAGGAAAGAACGTTAACCAGGAGTAAAAGCTTCTTAGGAATGCAATAAGCAGACAAACATATCAATCTTACTCATTTTCTGTTGATTACAAATTGCTCTGGGAAATTAATAAAAACCCTTCTGCATTTGAATAATCTCCTTAGGGAGAGTCTTAGGGATAAAATAAATAAATGAGGCTCACTATGTCATTTTAAGAAGCTCCTGAAGAAATCAAGTCAAGGCTTCATTACAGGTAAAGGTAGAATATTTCTATTTCATGTGATGCCATATGTTGACAATATCCAAATATCTAAAATCTTAGTGACATATAACAAATAACACTTTAACTGATTCTATGGCAAAGCCATTGCAAAATAACAGTATTTCTGATTCGTTTCACTATACATTCTAGAAGTTGAGAATACCTAAGAAAATAGATGTGCTCTTTCTTTTTCAAGAATTATTTATTCAATTTTTTTAAAAACATATTTTTGTCATTTTTTAAACTTGCCATAGAGCACATGTGCTCACAGGAGAGACAGAGATGAGAGAGAGAGAAAGTAAGCCACCAGGTCTGGGACTTTAACAGTGGTCGGCCATGTTAAGAGGCTAGTGCCTCAAACACTATGCCACCTGTTGGCCCTAGGTATGCTCTTTTTTAAAGTATTACTTATTTACTTCCTTATAGAAAAAGGCAGAGAGACAGAGAGCAAAGGGGACAAAAAGAGGTAGAGACAGGTGACCTCAACAGTCTCTGTGTCAATATTTAAAATTAATTAATTATAATCATAATCTTGTTTATATTGCATTGAATCACATATAACTTTATAGTGTATTACATTTCTTTTTCCAGAAGGAATACCATGCATATCAGTCAATACAGAGACATTAAAATCTCCATTTCATCATCCAATAGCTTTTCATTTTTTTCCCGATTATTATTATTATTCCAATGTTTGTGTCAATATCTTTGCCTGAGTCCTGCAGCCAGAGATTGTCACAGGCTTGGGTGGAAATACCGAAGTTGTTCGGGTAGACCTCAGATGCATACCACCCAAAGCCTTTCCATGTGATCTATAGCATCACATAGCAGCTTCCCTACACCCTGCATAATATCAGTTGGGCAAGGGCTGCTCTTCTTTATCTTCAGATTAATTTTTCACATCATTTTACAAATGCTAATAAAACACTTTGGAATATTGTTGCTACATGGCTCATATAACATTTATATTTTAAATAAATAGCTAAGTATATAAATAATAGAAGTGAAAAGTGAGAGTAAATAAAGTTTAACCAAGGAGTCAAAAATTAAAGACATATATGTAGCAGAATTACAAAGTTTCAGGTATTTTGTTTGTAATTTGATATCTTTCCAAACCCTTAGTCATTCAATGACTCTAAACCCTATATATTTATTTTTCAAAGCATATGAACACATTAATGTATGTTTTTGTAAGATTATGAACATCCATTTCTTCCCCTGATCTGTAGTTGAGGAAACAATGTAGGATTTCATCTTGCATTGAGATGTGAAAGGCAAGCAATTTTCAGGGGAACGTTCAACAGAAAACAAATTATTTTCTGAAAGAGTACAGCTTAAAAATATAAGAATCAGATAATAAGCCTTGAAAGTAAGCTATGAAGAGTAAATTTGTTAATTTGGATAAAATCATAAAGCTGATGAATAAAAGTCCTCCTTTGGGACCAGCAGTTAGCGTAATGTCTATGTCGCTGGACTCTCACGTAGTTGACCCTGGTTCGAGTCCCGGACCCAGTGACTTAAACTCATGCCGGGCATGTGTGCGTGCGTGCCCAAGATCCCAAGAGGAGAATGGAGGAGAAGGGATTGCAGTGTGGCCATCCCCCCTGGGGGGTGATTTCTCACTTTCTATCTCTCTGAATCTCTCTGTCTGTCTGGCGAGCGCACGCACCCTATAGCAAAAACCCCTCAAAAAAAAAAAAAAAAAGTCCTCCTTTGATCTTCCTTGTTTTGTGGCAAAATCAGCACTTGACAATGTACTTGCCATCACTGCAGCTGAGCTAGATGTATACTGCTTCTTATTCAATATATTAAACTTTTTTTTTCTAATTGTAATTTAGTGTTTCCAACACAAGAAATAAATGGGTGTAGGGACAGTGTAAGACATCAGAAGCTTATAAGCAATACTTTATATGAGCTGAAGGCAGATTTTCCTTTTTTTCAGATTTTCTGTTAATGCTTTTACAACTTAATGCTATAATACTCTACTTTCTATTTGCTTTCTTATAACTCACAATTGTTTAATCCATTGATTCATTTACCTTATTCTGACATCTTTTTTTCTATCCCAGTACTTTCCAAAAATTGTGATTCATTTGGGATATATATAAATACAGATACATATTTTCCTCTTTTTGTTGTTATATTTATTGACATTTTATGCCACAAGGTAGTATGAATGAATTCTTTGTGGCCTTAATGTACAGAAAGATTTAAAATTGCATCCCAGAATAATAATGTATGCATATATATATACCTTATATATGAAAATAATATGCACATACATATGTGTACACATATATGAGAGTACTCCAAAAAGATTGTGTAAAATGGGATTAAAGTATAAATTCATTGGTGCAAAAACTTTTGAAACTCAGGCATAGTTTTTCATTGTATATGTTTTCCTTGAACTTTTGAAGGCTCCCATTATATCCACATATGTGTGTGTATATACATATATATATATATATATATGTATATACACACACACACACACATATATATATGCATACACATATATATCCTCTGTGTATTTTATTTTGTTATTATGCCATAGTGTAATATACTGATTTTTGAATATTTTTTTTTCTTTAGAGACCCTATTTTTATTTTTATTTTATTTTATTTTTTGAGAGGTTTTTGCTATTGGGCGTGTGTGCTCATCAGAAAGACAGACAGAGACAGAAAGTGAGAAATCATCCCCTGGGTGGAGAAGGCCACGCCACAATCCCTTTTCCTCCATTCTCTTCTCGGAGTCTTGGGCACTCATGCACACATGCCCAGTGTGAATTTAAGCTACCAGTCCAGGACTTGAACTGTGGTAGAGTACATGGAAGTCCAGCAACATAGTCATTATTCCAACTGATGGTCCCGAGACTCTCTTTTTAAAAAGGTACTTTTTATGAAAGTTCATTGCATAGAACTAATTCCAGTAACGTTATTTTCTCCCAATTGTTCAGTTTCTTTATTCTCCTGAATTCCCCTATGGCAAAGTAAACTGATGCATTACAGACAATTTATTTGGTGTCATCATAACAAAAAATGCTCCAGTGAGGAGGATACATTTTAGGTTTTAGATAAATTTGTATTAAATATTTTAAGTAATATAGAAGATACACTATCCAGACAAACAGTACACACAAATAGTCTAGTAGATATGGAATTGAGGGAGGGTGTTTACTGGGATCAGTCACCTGAATAATATTTATATATTACTCAATCATTTCTAACCGTAGCCCAGGTAAAAACTTAAGTCATGCTAGATGATTTGTTTCTGGCGTGTATGTAAAGAATACCTATTTTGGGGCTAGTGAGTGGCATAGTGGCTAAGGCGCTGGACACAGTTCATGTGCCCAACTGTGGTCTCAATTCTGAAGCCCACGACTTGAAATTCACATGCGAGCATGCCTAAAATCCCAAGAGAAGAACGGAAGAGAAGAGATTGTGGGGTCGCCATCCTCATTAGGGAGTGATTTCTCACTTTTTCTCTTTGTCTCTCTGACAAGCACATATATACTCTATAACAAAAATCTCAAAAAAAAATAATAAAATCAAAAAGAAAGAAAACCCATTTGGTGTAATATATTGTCTCCAGTTAAAATAACAGCAAACTCAAAATGCCCACAATGTGCTTGCTATTAGGGTGATAATTCTAGACACCAAATACTTGAAACAGTTAATTACTTGTTTAAAGAATTATTTCATTTAACTTTATTTATTTGACCAGAGAGTGACAGTGAGAGAGACAGAAGGAAAGTGATTGAAAGCAAGCCTCTAGGTCCAGGACTTGAACTATGGTTGGCTATGCAGGAGTCCAGTGCCTTTAACCACCAGGTCACCTGCTAGCCACTGAAACAGTCAATTCTAACTTAACTTTTCCCACAACTCTAAAGGAAAATCTGATTTCATCGATGTGGACAAAAAGATTTAGGTAATTTACACCATTTCCCAAAGTATTCATTTGTACGTACCACAAAGGTAGGTATAGCAGAGACTATATCTGCCTGGGTGTACTTCCTGGGATGCTTTCCAGCATAATAACAAATACTCACTATTGTAATTGGATAGCATTTCCTTCCTTCTACATGAACAGTAGAGAGAAGAGCTTTCATAGTACTATATTTTGATGTTGGGGCTCATGATATTTACATACATTAATGTAATTTTTTAAAAGATTGTCTTGTAAAATACAAATTATGTCATATGATGTGATTGCAATTTTATAAATGTAATTATGTAATATTTATTATACAAAACACAAATAGTAAAGCTTAATCCTTGTATACCTAAAACCTATGGTTTTGGCCTTCTTAGAGTCTACAGATGCATCCACATTTCAATGGTGACCACCAAAATGTCTCTACTCATTGCCATGTTATTTAGGATACAAGTTATCACTATCTTTATCTCCAACTCTATCTCTGATTGTGTTTATTTCTTTGTCTGGTACATCTCCATTTCTATCTCTGTTTCTTTCTATATACTTATGTATATTTTATTTGCAGAAAGTAGGTTTATTTTAAGATACTCCAAATTTGAAATTAGGACTCATTTTATATGTGTTGGTTTTGTATAATAAAATACTGCCAGCTGATACAACTTAAACCTATTGATTATGCTGATGTATCTATCAAGAACAGGTTTTCTGATAAACCTGGATGGAAAAGCACAATCTAACAGTGGTGAATGAATTTATCCTCCTGGGAATCACAGACCGTCCTGATCTGCAGGCTCCATTACTTGGGCTGTTCCTCATCATCTATGTGACCTCGTTAGTGGGCAACTTGGGCATGATCATCCTCACCAAGGTGGACTCCAAGTTGCAAACCCCCATGTACTTTTTCCTCCGACACCTGGCTCTTACAGATCTTGGTTATTCCACAGCTGTGGGACCGAAGATGTTAGCAAATTTTGTGGTGGAACAGAATACCATCTCCTACTGCTTCTGTGCCACACAGCTAGCTTTTTACATAGTATTCATAGTTACTGAATTTTTCATTCTGTCAGCGATGTCATACGACCGCTACGTGGCCGTCTGTAACCCTCTGCTCTACACAGTCATCATGTCACAAAGGGTGTGTCTGGTGCTGGTGGCAATCCCCTATCTCTATGGCACATTTGTTTCTCTTACAGTTACCATCAGGATTTTCACTTCACCCTTCTGTGGCTTCAATGTCATCAGTCATTTTTATTGTGATTGTCTCCCCTTATTACCCTTGCTCTGCTCAAATACACATGAAATTGAATTGATAATTATGATATTCTCAGTTTTTAATTTAATTTCATCTCTTGTGATAGTCCTTGTGTCTTACCTGCTCATTCTCCTAGCCATTCTCAGGATGAAATCCTCTGAGGGCAGGCGCAAGGCTTTCTTCACCTGTGGATCCCACCTGACCGTGGTCACAGTGTTCTATGGGACTTTGATATTTATGTATGTGCAGCCTAAATCCAGTCATTCCTTTGACACCGATAAAGTGGCTTCTCTCTTTTACACCTTGATTATCCCCATGTTGAATCCCTTGATCTACAGCTTGAGGAACAAAGATGTAAAATATGCTCTAAAAAGAACATGGAAAAATGTATCTAATATTTTCTCTTAAAGTTTTTGTACAATATAATGCAGATAAATTATGCTGGAGACATAGAACTTGCATCTGTGTGTCTGCAAAAGAATAGCAATTACAAATGGGTCTGGCCAATGTTTAGAGACTGCCTCTATGCACCAATCATGGTGTGAGTGTCATACATTCAAAACATTTGTGTCCACGGCAGTAGAAGACTTTGCCTTACTTAGTGTGAAATATGAATTATAAACTGAACCAGTAAGTAAAATTTATAGGTTAACCAAATATTTAGGGTACTATAAACTGCAAGAGTTGGTTGGAACAGTGACCTAGTTTCATAGGAGTAAGGTAGAATATTAGGTACAGAGAATAGTTAAATTTATCCTTGTATTATCTTCATCTACTCCAAACAAGTTTTCAGAGTCTATATATGTGTTTGGGTATATTTATATTTTGTCTAAACTCATTCTTCCTGTTTTGACATTCATTGTCTCTACAATTGTGTTAAAGTCTAATGTGATTGCGATAAATTAAACTCAGTAGTGTTATGATCAGAAGAAACTGGTCATCTGAATTTGCTTTAATGTGCTGATTCCATGGGGTGCCTTAAAGTGCTTCCTTTTTTTCTCCAATTCCATTACTTTCACAGAAAAATCCCAGGCAATCTATCAATTTAACATACTTAGCACTTTAGCAGCTAAGAGGACCAGTGAGGCATCCAATTCTGTCTGTGTCCATTTGTCTGTATCAGGAGCTCTACTAATTCAGATAAATTTCATTGATGGAGTCATTATGAAAAATAGCATGGAGGTCTCTCAAAAATAAATAAATAGATAAATACAAGTAGAGCAAATATAAAACATGACTCAGTAATTCTTCTGCTGAGTATACACATAAATGGAATTTGGTAAGAGAAGATATCAGGTGCTCTTACCACACTCACAGAAAGGTTACTACGAGGATGATGCATATGTTGATTAGCTTGATGACAGCAATCATTGCAAGTCTTTGCATGAGACAGTGTGGTTTTCAAAGGATTAGATCAAGGATATATTTTTTTTTTTAAAAGGATAAGTTTCTTAAGGTCTGTTACAGAAGTTTCCAGAATTTTACAAATTTTTCCTATGTGCTTGATCTTTATTCCAGTCTTGTTTTTTTAGTGAGTTCTTGCTATTTTATCCTTAAAAAAAACAAGAATACCAAAATCTTGAAAGGAGGGAGAAATGGAAAAGAGACTGCAGTGTGATCATGCCCCATGGAGGGTATATTTTTGCTTTCCTTTACTTCTCTTTCTCTGTCTTTGTAAGTGCACATACCTCTGGTAAAAATGTTTAAACATAATACTGTGACCACATTGTCTTTGTTTCATTGCATAAGAAACTTACTTTATGATGAATAATTCCTCTTGCCCCCTTTTCTTGAGGCTTACCTGCCTCAAATTTGTTTCATGCGTTTGTATACATTTATTAAGATACTTTGTGTAACAGCATCAATTCATAACCCTAATCGGAGGAAGCAGAAGTAGATCATTCTGTGATTTGGACTATGCTATATTACTAATTTGTGGAGTGGCATGTACAAATATATATGCTTGTGATGACTTCTGCACATTCTTCTTCCTTCACAGTCCCAAGTCATCCCTTTTGTTCTATATTTTCATTATTTTTAACATTATGTAAATCTGGTTATATAGTACAGAGACCGAATTTATTTATTTGCTAATCCATTTATTTATTTATTGATATGGGGCACCCCTAACAATATCTTCACACCACAGTCCTCCCCTCAGCACTGCAGCCAGCCAAAACAGTAGGTACTTTTATGGGCTCTCCCTGTGTGTCCAGGGAGACTCAGAACTGGAACCTAGAGCTTTCCTGCATGGTCTCCAGTATCTTGAAGGAGTTGTTCCTATTGCCTGCACCATCATGTATAGATCAACATCAGACTTTTTTCTTAGCCCAGTATCATGAAATTCAACCATCAAGTAGAAAAGTTATTAGGCAGAACTTAAAAAAAAAAAGAAAAGAAAAAAAGATGCATTTCCTTGGCTTCATACTCTTATTATTCTCAAAATATTTCAATATTCAATGTTTAAATAAATATATTAAGTGTGCTACTGTCTGGATTCTCTCTTTCTTTATTTTTTAAATTGGAACTTCAAAATCTTTATACCAATAATCTTCTTTTTTCATATACATATGTATGTAGATATGTGTGTATGTGTTCGCATTCTCTTTTCCTATTTTTTTTTTTTTTAATTTTAGGGACTAGCAGTTGGCGTAATGGCTGTGTTGCTGGACTCCCATGCAAGTCCTGGACCCGGTGGCTTAAACTCATGCCAGGCATGTGTGCATGCGTCCCCAAGATCCTGAAGAGAGAATGGAGGAGAAGGGATTGCAACATAGCCATCCCCCTGGGGAGTGATTTCTTCCTTTCTGTCTCTCTGTCTTTCTGGCAAGTGCATGTGCTCTATAGCAAAAACCTCCCCCCCAAAAAAGTGTTTTTTAGAGAGTTGTGTTGTTTTGTTTGGTTTGGTTTGGTTTGGTTTTGGTAGGGTGTGTGTACTTTCCTGAGAGACAGTAAGAAACAGAGAGATAGAAAATGAGAAATCAGCCCCCAGGAGGGATGGCTATGCCACAATCCCTTCTTCTCCAGTGTCCTTTCGGAATCTTGAGCATGCACACACACACACACACACACACACACACACACACACACATGCCAAGCATGAGTTTCAAGTCACTGGGTCTGGAACTCAAATAGTTGTTGACTACATAGGAGTCCAGTGACATAACCATTATGCCATTTGCTAGTCTCTCTCTCTCTCTCTCTCTCTCTATATATATATATATATATATTTAAAACTGTAGACTATAAGGCTTACTCAGGTACTTTCTCTGAATATATACATTTATTTGTGTTAAGTTCTATCTAATATTTTTAAGTAGATCCTGTGGCTTTACTACACAAAATAATTTCACATCACATACAGGAATTAACATAAATATCATCTTTATGGGATGCTGTTGTGCATGTGTGCTATTCTGTAATATAATTTCACCCTTTTTTTTTCCTCATTAATGTACAATACACCTTTATTTAAAGGAAATTTTAAATATAAAACCAAGGCCAGTGACCTCTATCTTAGCTCTGATTTCCTCATACTCCTTAGGTTTTAGCATCCTAAAATGCATTTAATTCTTTTCATTAAAATAAGCATATTTCAATAAGATGCTGTTGCAACATATTATTATTTTAAATAAACTTCTATCAATAAAACATATTAGAATGTTGTTAAAAGCGTTGCATAAATAGAAGATGAATAATCGAAGGAATAGTGCATTGATTGTTCAGTTATGGTCATGATCTAAGAGGCTGGATTAAGGGCTGGAATGTCTAGCATGGAGTAATATCCTGCTAAACATATTTCTCCCCTGTTTACCTTTTTAATGCTTTAGGGCACGGTGTACTCACCAGGAAGACAAAGAGAGACAGAGAGACAGAAAGCGAGAAATCACCCCCCAGGGGGATAGCCACACCACAATCCCTTCTCCTCCATTCTCCTCCCAGGATCTTGGGCACGCACGCACATGTGCCCAGCATGAGTTTAAGCCATTGGGTCCGAGACTCGAACCACATTCAACTACATGGGAGTCAGGTGATATAGCCATTACACTAACTGCTGGTCCCTCCCCCTGTTTACTATTATAACCCTGACAGGAAGTTAAGTCACAGTCTGGAAAAATGAATGTAAATTTAAAGAAAACTCAAGTTAGTACCAGGTAAATTAGTACCACCACTTTAAAAATAAAACAAAACAAAAATCACAATGTACAAAATCTTTAAGAACTAGTTCCAGGTAACACACACACATTGAATCATTGATTCATTTTTCATCAATACTATAAAGTATAAAGACATATCAGCTTTGTGTGTGATAACAAAGTCTTAGATGAATTATATTCCAAAGTAACATTTATATAGACTATAAATTAAGATATAGCAAAGACAATAGCTATCAACCTATGTATTGAGATTGTCCTAGCCATTCTGAGGATACATTCCTCAGAGAGAGGCCATGTGGGAGTCCAGGGCCTTAACCACCACACTACCTGCTGACCCCAGACAGAGGACAGATTTCACACTGGGGAAGATTTTTCTTTTTATGAGACCTAAATAATCAGACATACATCTGCCAGAGGTTTCCTATTCAAAATATAAAAGTAATTCTAAAAAAAAAACCCAGAAAAATACAATAAAAAAAGAAAATATATGACTAAGCACACCTCAAAAGGAAATACATACATGTCTATTAAACATATAGGAAGGCTCTCAATTTTATTCAGCATTAGGAAAATAGAAAATAAAATGACAGGCATACTCATTCTACCCATAATGACTAAAAAGAAAACAACAAAAATATTAAGTTTTTAACAAGGATGTTAAGCAATCACAACTATTATGTCTTACTGATGGTAGTGAACACTGATATAGCTACTCTGGAAACACACTCCGCAATATTTACTAATGTTGAAAATGCATACTCTAAGCTGTTGCAATTTCAGTTTAAGAAATATACACAAATAGAAATTCAGGTAATGTTAATTAAAACATGCAAAGAATGCTCATACTCTCACTATTCCTAAAACCTCTAAAATAGTTTAATCCTAGTGATTGACCATAATGTAATAAATAACTAACCTGTGATATATCCCTAGTATTGAATCTTGCATAGAAACGAGAGTGAGCGGGACCAGCAGTTAACGTAATGGCTATGTCGCTGGACTCCCACGTGGTCGACCGCGGTTTGTGTCCTGGACCCGGTGGCTTAAAAAAAACTCGCGCCGGGCGCATGTGCATGCATGCCCAAGATCCTGAGAGGAGAATGGAGGAGAAGGGATTGCGGCGTGGCCATCCTCCCTGGGGAGTGATTTCTCGCTTTCTGTCTCTGTCTCTCTCTGTCTGTCTGGCAAGCGCACGCGCCCTATAGCAAGAAACCTCTCAAAAAACAAAAATAAAAAACAAATGAGAGTGAGCAAATGAGAACTACCTGTGACCATATATTAAATGAAAGGACCAAGACACACAAAAAATGTGACATGTGGTGAGTTTTATTCATAGAAAGTAATGGGGGATGGCAGGTGGCATAGTTGTTAAGAGGGTGAATACCCACATGGCTGATTGTGGTTTGAGACTTGGACCTGGAGGCTTGAAAATCAGGCAAGGCACCTGTACATGTGTGCCCAAAATCTTGAGAGGAGGATGGAGAAGAAAGGAATTACAGAGTGGTCATCTCCCCATGGGGTATTTTCTCACTTTCCCTCTCTGTCTCTTTCTCTGTGACCAGTGTGTGTGACCTATAGCAGTTAACAGTGAAGAGGAGAATGAAGGATTCTTCTGGGCATGCCGATAATGTTTTATTTTGTTGATGCTGCTTAATCCAGATTCTGGTTACATAGCTGTGTTGTTTCTTTTGTTTTTGCTTTTGTTTTTAGAGAGTGACTTTTGCTATATGACATGTGTGTTTGCTGGAGACACAGAGAGAGACTGAGAGAGACAGTGAGAAATCACATCCCTGGGGTGATGGCCACGAACAAAATCTTCTCCTCCTTTCTCCTTTTGGAATTTTGGGCATGCACACGCATGTGCTTGGTGTGTCCCAAACCTCCGGGTCCAGGACTCAAACCTCGGTTCCCCATATGAGGGTCCAGCACCTTAACCACTACGCCATCTGCTAGCCCTGATGTACTAAGTTTTTAAACTTTTATGCATGATACATGTATTTGTTCAAATAAATATTCTACTCTGAAAATAAAGTTTTATGCTACAAAATATAAGACCAATATACATATATGGTATTTTCCATGTGAATTTTTAAAGCAATATAATAGGCACTGTTTAAGCATTTCAGTATTGTGTCCTCGGTCATAAGGCCATAAAAAAAATGTTTTAAAAGGACTGAAAAGACTTATAAGGAAAAAAAAATGTCTTGTAGCTACAATGTTTTGATTGCATATCTCTGGGTTGCAGTTGAGAAGACTTAACCAAGAGGAGCTGTAGATACGCAGCCAGCACTGCTTTACTTGTATGGGAATAAGAAAGTCCTCCATGTAATTGCCAGGTATCCCATTAGCTTTTGTTTTGAAGCTATCGAATCCTTCAGGCAAATTTACAAATTGCACTCCTTCTGCTCAGGGATAATCTCAAAGGAGGAAAGAAACACATAAATTATTCTTAGTGGGTGATCTTAGGAACACACGGGGCACACGCAGATTCCTCATTAGAGGTAAGTAGATGTCTCCTGTCCTTGTGACTATTCCTCAGAATCCCAGTGACTCTTGGTTAGTCTCTCTAGACAATTAAAGCCACAGCTTTATCAAACCAGTTGATAACTGAATTTCTGGGCTGGTGCAATGCTGCAACTATCTTTATTACAGTCTTTGGTGAAATTTAAACCTATGCTTCCATGTAGTTAATTGACATTCTTTGAACAATAAAAGCAAAAACTGAAACAAAAACTCAGTTTTTGAAAAGAGAGTTATTGTTATGAGGAAACTCCATCCTCATATTCCTAAGATTTTTACAATTATTTTACTTCACTTGGATCCAAAACTAAGATGTGAAGCGTGACACTGATACTCATAGTTCATCAAATTTGTTTTAAATGTTGATAATCAAATAATGGATTTCCACAGGGCTTTCTAGTTACCTCTAAAATAAAGAGACTACATCAATATTTACGTGGTTATGTATTTTTTTTGTTTCAAATATGTCATCTGTATTTCATATATTTACCAATATCATTGAAGTGATCAGAATCATTTTTAAAGTACTACTTTTGGTGAGACCAAAGCAAATGGTAAAAGGGTCTGCCTTACTATCTGGTGTCTTCCCTCAGTCCACAATGTCAGATTGGACTTGTCTCTTACCTACAAGGCTTAGAGGAGACTTTAAAACATGATCAAATTGTAACCTAAAGAATGAAATGTACCTCTCATGGAGAAAAATAATATTAAAACCTGAACAAATATTTGTTTAAAAAAGAAGTTTTTTTAAAGTAAAAGAGAAGGAATAAATATTTTGCTTAAAATTGATTTTTCCCAACTCTCATTTATTTATTTTTTATCCACTCAACAATGTCTTTTTTTCTTTTTTATTTTGGAGAGGTTTTTGCTCTAGGGCACGTGCGCTCACCAGAAAGACAGAGAGACAGAGAAACAGAAAGTGAGAAATCACCCCCCAGGGGAGGTTGGCCACACCGCAACCCCTTCTCCTACATTCTCTTCTCGGGATCTTAGACTCACGCACACACACCGGGCATGAGTTTAAGGCACTGGGTCTGGGACTCGAACCACGGTCGACTACATGGGAGTCCAGCAACATAGCCATTACACCAACTGCTGGTCCCAACAATTACTTTCTTTTTTTTTCTTTTTTAAATATTTAATTTTATTTATTATTATTATTTTAAGTTGACCAGAGGGAGACAGAGAGAGGAAAAGTGACAAAGCAAGCTGCCAGATGTGGGACTCAAACCACAGTCGACTATGTGGGAGCCCAGCTCTCAACCACTTAAATTAATGTATATACATGCATGTTTTTCTGCTCTCTCACGGCACAAACACATTATCGTCCACTGTGTATTTTAGAGTTGAAAGCCATATTTGGCAGTAGGAAGCTTGATAGGACTTGAGAATTAGTTAACTTTTCAAACACCTCTACTCAGTCTAATTTTTCAAAGAATTTCCAATTTTAAGGTCTTCCCATTGTATTTCCATGTTTTGAAAATCTGATAAAATGATGATGTAATTTATAAGGAGGAATTAATATTTTTATGGTCAGAGGCAAGTCATCTTTAATAACCATATAAAATAACATAAATAAAAATAAAGCTACGTGGTTAGGGTGGTTAGAGAAATAGTTTATATCTTTTCTCACAAATATAGAAACTAGTATTTATAGCATGGATTTAGAAAAGAACTCATTTTTCAACCTCTTGAATGAGAATCAGAAATGATTTTTACTCTTTTTTATGAACTTTGCATAATTTTTTCATAACCACTAAAACATACAACAAATGTACTTTTCTTTAAAATTAATTTAGGTTCCATAAATAAGTCAAGAATTAAAATATAGTGAGCAGGAAATGGATATCATTTTTATTGGTTATCATTGTTATGAGATAATGGTAGGTTAGTTATTATATTAATAAATTTCTTATAAAACTACATGTTTCAATTGGCTTAGTCAAATCACTCAGAGAATGCTATTCTTACTGTAATTTCAAAATAACAATAAAATTTGATTCTATTAGATGAATGAAAGTGAATTAGCTATGCAAAAATCTTTCTATTTATACTATTTAAAGTAGTGACTAGTAATATATAATCATCATAAACATTACTCAGTGACTTTTATTTTAAATTTTGCTATAGAAAATATGTTCCCACCGGAAAGAAACAGAAAGAGTGAGAGAAAGTGAAAAAGCACCTCTTGCCCCCAAGGGGTGATGGCCATGCTGCAATCCCTTTCCCATTCTCCTCTAGGGATTTTGAGCATGTACACATACCACCGAGAGTGTTTGCAAGCCACTGTGGCTCCAGCACTTCAATATGTCAGCCTTGTGGTATCCAGATACCTTAACCACCACTCCACCAGATAGATGCTTTGGTGATTTTTTAAAATTATATTTATTATATATATATATATATATATATATATTTAATTTGCTATAGGGCATATGAGCTCACCAGAGAGAGACACAGAGAGAGGGAGAGGTAAAGTGAGAAGCAAGCTACCATGTCCAGGAATTGAACTATGGTCAGCTATGTGGGAGTCCAGTGCCTTAATTACCTTGCTACCTAATGGCTTCTCACTAAATGATTTTTAAAAACTAAAATCCAGTAAAGAAAAAAATCACATTTATTTATGTTGACTAGATCGATCATAACATTTGTCTTATCATGATTTGTAATATAAATCTAAATGTAACAAAACAGTTATGATGTAAAAGGACTTTTTGAGACAAAAATCCTGCATTTCAACCATTAAAAATTTATAATTCAGTGTCATTTAATACATTCAAAATATTGTATATCTACCACTATTTAGATGCAAAAAATTTTCATTGCTTCAAATGGAAACTCTCGGGCCCATTAATCATTCCCTACCCCTTCTTTCCTCCTTGTTCTTCTGACCCTGGAAACAGTTAATCTGCCTTTCACCTTTGTAGACTTTCTTGTTCTAAATAGTTCATATAAATCAAATTATCCAATGTATTGCTTTTCATGCCTGACTTCTTCCACTTAGAATACCATTTACAGGACTTATCCATGTAGCAGTATGTATCAATACTTTTTTTTTCATGATAATAGTATGCACATGTACACATGAGAGAAAGTGGGAGGAATAGATAAAACATAGAGGGGGAGAAGCACCCTCCACAGGTTGTCTGTTCATGCCACAACCCCCTTCCTCCAGACCTATAGCCCATTGGATCTTGAGTATGTGGTGTTTGCCTGACATGTTTCAAACTGACAGTTGCATTCAAACCATAGTCATCATGTGAGATCCTGATTCTCCCAAGCTGCGCATTACCGGTTAGCAGCGGAACAGGTCCAATACTTTCCTGCTTTTTATGGCTGATTAATATTTTATAGTATCGTCTTGTTTATCTGTTCATCAGTAGAAGGGCAGTTGGGTTGTTTCTACATTTTAAAAGTCTATTATGAATGATGTTGCTAAGAACTTCTAAGTGCGAGATATATTTTATTGATCTTTGTCTATTTGTTCTATGCAATATTAAACATTTCTATCTATAGTGAACACTCTTAATGATTACTGTAAAACTGACTATCTCCCAGAAATTTTGACAATTGTTTTATTATATCAGTTGGGACTCTGCTTATAATTGTACTTTCTTGGTGGACTGGCTCTTTTTCCAAGGTAGATAATATATTTCTTTGTCTCATAAAATTCTTGACATATTATAGCCTGTTTGTTTATTTATTTTTTTGGCCTGGAATACATTTTTCACTTTTAACCTATCATGTTTCTTAATCTAAAGTGACTCTTGTACACAATAGTCAAATCATTTTTAACTCATTATTCTAATCTTTGCCATTTCATTGAAATGTTTAATCCATTGCACTAATGAGGAAGTACTTAATCTGGACTTCCCTATTTAATTTTTTTAATATATGTTCAGTTCCTTCACCATTGTTATCTTATTTATTCATTTTTATACTAATGTACTATGTAATTATCTTTTCATTTCCTCTTCTGTCTTTTCTTGTTTATTTTTTAGTGGTTATCCCGAAGATTATAATTCAACTCCTAAATTCAAAGGAACCTAGTATGAATTAATGCCTTTTGAAGTTCTATAGCATACAAAACTTCTGCTTCCATACACTTCCACTCCTACTTTATGTTGCTATTGTACAAATGACATCTTTACATATTATACACAAATTAACATAGATCTATAATTACTATTTATGCATATGGCTTTTAAGGATAAAAAAAGAATTACAAACCAAAAAAACAATGACATTAGCTTTTAAAATACTTGTGTGTAATTTAATTTTTTTTTTTACCTTTACTCTTGTTTTATATTTCTTTCTATGGATTGTAGTTACCGTCCAGAAGCTTTTCATTTTATCCTAAAACTCATCCTTTAGTTTTGGTGCGGGGCATGTTTACTATTGAAACACATCCTCAGCTTTTGTTTCTGTCTTAATCTCTTCCTTTTTGAAGAATATTTTTTCAAATATGCAATTCTTGGAAAACTCATTAGTAGTTCATGTTATCCCACTGTCTCCCTGCTTCTATGGTTTCTTATGAGTGGTCAGTCAAAAATCTAATTAATGTTATCTCTTATCTCATAGATCACTTTCTCACCACTTCTAATTTCATGTGAATTCCTTCGATCTCTTCTAATTGGAGTTCATTGAGCTTCTGTTATACTGGCAGTTCCTTGAGTTTCTTGGATGTGCACATACACATCTTTCATTAATATGTGAAATATGTGGTTATTATTTCTCCAAATAGTCTTTCTGCCTTTTTTTCCATCTCTTCTTTTCTTCTGGAAATTTCATTATCATTATGTTGGTAAGACAGTTAAATCTTTGTCTTATTAAATCCAATTTCTGAGTTTCCTCAAAAATAGTTCCTATCAATTTTCTTTGTTCATCCCATTAATGGGGAATATTCCTGGTTTTTGCATGCCTCATAATTTTTTATTTAGCATTTGATGTTTTGAAAATCTTTTTACAAAGAATTATTTAATTCTGTTAGTTGTTATTATTTTTTTTTAATTTAACCAGAAAGAGACACAGGGAGAGAGAGAGAAAAAGAAAGAGAAAAAGCAAGCCACTACGTCTCGGACTTGAACCATTGTTGGTAACATGGAAATCCAGCACATTTAACCACCACACTACCTGCTGACCCCAGATATTTTGAATATCTCAATAGGGTTATACAAGAAATCATACTTTCTACTATCTACTGAATTTGTATTGCTGTTATTGTGGGTTATAGTTATTTATTTTTCTACACTTGTTTTAGAAATTCTTTTTTCTTAATTACTTTTCTAAATTATTGTAGTAAGATGGTTCTTTTTGGTGTGTCATTAAAGAAATCTATCCAGTCAATTAGTGATTCTCCAGTAATATCCTTCAATTGGCAGAAGGAAAATATAAGGACAAAAATGGCAGATTTTTTTCTTTCTTCAGATTGTCTTTGTGGGAACTCTTAGCCAGGATATTTAAAACTGTATTATCCTTCACTTCCTGCTTATGTCGAGCCTAAAGTTCAGCTAGAGCTCAAAGTTGAAAGTTTACTTTTTCGGGACCAACAGATGGCATAACGGTTACATTGCTGGACTTTCAAATAGTTGCCCATGGTTTCAATAACAGACCCAGAGGCTTAAAAGTCACACAGGATGCTTGTACATATATGTCCAAAATTCCAAGAGGAGAATGCAGAAGGGATTCTGGCATGGCCATCCTGATTTTTTTCTAGCATTGTTCTAGACCTGGATATGTGTTTAGCCTTCAATATTTCCCAGAAATTGAGCAGATGGCATAATGATAATGGTTACATAGCTGGATTCCCATGAAGTTTTACCACAGTTTGAATCCTGGACCCAGCAACTTAAATTCATGCCAGGCATGTGTGCATGCATGCTCAAAATCCTGAGAGGAGAAGGGAGGAGCAGGGATTGTGGCATGGCTATCCCTCCTGGGGGGTGATTTCTCACTTCCTTTCTCTCTCTCTCTCTGGTGAGTGCACCCACTCTATATCAAAAATCTCTCTATAAAATAAATAACAAAAATAACAACAACAACAACAAAACACAGGATTTCCCCATAAAAGTGGAAGCTTTTTAAAGCTTTTATTTCCCCATCCATCTCCTTCTCTTGCCACCTCTTTCACAGACATTTTGGTTTGTCTGCTGCCCCTTGACCTGTCTGTTACGACTTTGCCTTATGCAATGGCAGTTAGTATACTTGATTAAATTCTTTCCACAAAGTCTACTCAAGTGGCTGTTCCAGCTCAAATAATCCTAAATGGTAAAATGAAATCAAACCCCTAAATTAATCCTTCATGGAAATAGCAGATAAGTCAAAACACACAGCGAACAATTCCTTAAAAACAATGTCCATATTACCCCCTTTGTCAACAGGTAGCCTCACCATAATGTAGGAATGACTGTCATGAACCATGAAATAAGGACTAGTAGGCATGTAATTCAAAACTTCACAACACTTTCTTAACATGATCTAACAGCTGCTGCTTCTTCTTCTTCTTCTTCTTCTTCTTCTTTTTTTGTAGCTGTTTTTGCTATAGGGCGCATGCGCTCGCCAGAAAGAGAGAGACAGAAAGCGAGAAATTACTCCCCAGGGGGGATGGCCATGACACAATCCCTGCGAGGACACAATCCCTTCTCTTCCATTCTCCTCTCGGGATCTTGGGCGTGCACGCACACGCGCTCGGTGTGAATTTAAGCCACTGGGTCTGGAACTTGAACCATGGTCGACTACATGGGAGTTCAGTGACAAAGCCATTACGCTAACTGCAGGTCCTGAGCTTCTTTCTTTATTAAACTGTCTCTTGTTTGTTGCAAACTTTTGTTTATATTTTAAGTTAAAAAAAAATACTTTAGGGGGCCAGCATGGGAGAGAGTGGTTAAAGTGGTAGATTTCCATATGGTCTGCAATGGGTCTAGTTTCAAGCCAGTGCTTTGAAAATCACACCAGGCACCTATGCATATGTGCCCCAAATCCCAAGAGGAGACTAGAGGAAAAGGCTATCCTCCCTGGTGGGTGCTTTCTCACTTTCCTTTTCTCTATCTCTGTCTCTCTCTGTCAAGTTCATATGCCCTATGGCAAAAACCTAAAAAAATAGACTCCAGAAAGTTAAATATAGTAAAGAATTTTTTGAGCAAAGAAATTGATGAATTGTTCTTCCCCATACCTATTTTATGTATGTGCTTATGTACATTATATATGAAGTATAATTACATAAATATAAATATATCATATATAATTATAGTTATGCATATGTTTCTCAGTCATATATAATAGAAATTAACATTTTTTGTATATCTATTTCAGGATAGGTTGCCTGCATGGCCTGGATGGACCAACACAACCTAACAATTCTGAAAGAGTTCATCCTAACGGGAATCACAGAACTCCCAGAGCTGCAGGCCCCATTATTTGGGCTCTTCCTCATTGTGTACCTGTTCTCAGTGGTGGGAAACCTGGGCCTGATCCTCCTCACCAAGATAGATTCCAGGTTGCAAACACCCATGTACTTTTTCCTCAGACACCTGGCTTTCACAGATCTTGGTTATTCAACAGCTGTGGGACCCAAAATGCTAGTGAATTTTGTTGGAGATCAACACACAATCTCCTATACTTGGTGTGCTACTCAGCTCACTTTCTTCAGTCTGTTTATCATTAGTGAAATTTTCATCCTGTCGGCGATGGCCTATGACCACTATATGGCCATCTGCAACCCTTTGCTCTACACAGTCATCATGTCACAAAGATTGTGTCAGGTGCTAGTGGCAATTCCTTATCTCTACAGTGTATTTTTGTCTTTGTTGACCATCATAAAAATTTTTATTTCATCGTTTTGTGGCCATAATGTCATCAGGCATTTCTACTGTGATAGTCTGCCATTGATAACTTTGCTCTGCTCAGACACACGTGAAATTAAATTGATAATCCTCTCCTTTTCAGTTTTTAATTTGTTATCTTCTCTTCTGATAGTCCTCATGTCCTACATTCTGATCCTTGTTGCCATCATCAGGATGAACTCCCCGGAAGGCAGAAACAAGGCCTTCTCCACCTGCGGATCTCACCTGATGGTGATAGTTGTATTCTACGGTACTCTGTTCTTCATGTACGTGCAGCCCAAATCCAGTAATTCCTCTGATACTGGTAAAGTGGCCTCGTTATTTTATACTTTGGTAATACCCATGCTGAATCCCATGATCTACAGTTTTAGAAACAAAGAGGTAAAAAATGCCCTAGGTAGAACCTGGGAAATGTTTGTGAATATTCTGTTTAAAATTCATTGCAGCATATGGTAAAATAAATTATAAAATACTCTTCATGTACCATAACTGATGTTTTAGCTTTGATCTTTTGCCTCACTGGGAAGGATGTGATGACAAGCCTAGAAATAATAAAACTGATTATTTTTAAAGCAAAGTCTGTCACCACCAGGTGATTAATCTGCACTTGTACTTATGATATTAACTTGTTTTTAGTTTAAAGTTACACTTAGGAAGCATCCTCAATGATTTGCACATAGTTTGTTTTCATGTCTCTTCTACTAAACATTCGTTTGCAGGCAGGGACTTGTATATTCTGTTCACTATTTTATCTATAATGCCTACTACAGTAAAAGACTGGAAAAGACTGATTTCTACTGGAACAGAGAAAATCTGGAAGAACTTTACAATAAAACTTATCAAACCCTTAGCATTACTTCAAGAGTTAAGGTCATCAATAAAGGACTACAGCATGAAACTAATGGATCTGAAGAGGAATCACCTGAAAGAGAAAAGGGCTCTCCTCCTGGAGTGAATGATTGTCATCCTCATCATCATAGGGCTCTAACATTATGTTAGAGCTGACACCTCTATTTTTCTGATAAAGTGACAAAGTGTCATCACAAAAGATATTCAAGTTCTGCAATCAAAAATAAAATTTTAACAGGGCCAGCAGGTGGCATAGTTGTAAAGGTGCTGGATTCCCACATGGCTGACTGTGGTTCAATTCCCATACCTGTGACTTGAAACTCATGTCAGATACATGTGTGTTTGTGTGTGCCCAAAATCTTGAGAGGAGAATGGAGTGAAAGGGAGTGCAGTGTGGCCATTCCCCTGGGGGTACTTCTTCCACTTTCTGTCTCTTTGCCTATGGAAAGTGCATACACTCTATAGCAAAAATATCCAAAAAACAATTTTTCACTACTGAATGATCTCTTATGTAGTGGGTATTTATTTTTTTTTAAATTAAGAAATTATTATATGATCTTTTTCAACTTCTGAAAGTGTTGTTTCTTGAATAAAGATTATAAATAATCCAAAAGAGAAAAACGAAGAAAGAGACACAGAAATAACTGGAAGAGAAGAGTGAACCTAGAAATAGATACACTTTAAATGAAGGTATAGAAGTTATTCAGTAGAAGAAGTTATTCAGTAGAAGAAGAACATCCTACAAAAATTAAGACTGCAGAAACTGAATGTTCATAAGCAAAAGCAATCAAATGAAAAACAAATCATGTTGTTGACCTAAAACTTATAAAAAAATAAGTAAAAATAGTTAAAGAAGACGTGAAACTATTCCAATGTTTAGACAAAACCTTAGGAGAAAATATATATCCAAGATGTAGGTCTAATGAAGAGTTTATGGATGTGATATCAAAAACACAAGTTAGGGAACCAGCAGTTAGCGTAATGGCTATGTCGCTGGGCTCCCCCGTAGTCGACCGCGGTTCGTGTCCCGGACCCGGTGGCTTAAAACTCACGCCGGACGCGTGTGCATGCGTGCCCAAGATCCCGAGAGGAGAATGGAGGAGAAGGGATTGCGGCGTGACCATCCCCCCTGGGGGGT
>NW_006159720.1:101421-172012 GCF_000334495.1 Tupaia belangeri chinensis
GTGCGTACAGAGGAAAAAGACCGCAAAAAAAAAAAAAAAAAAAACACAAGTTATAATGGTACACATTCATAAACTGGACTTTCTAAGAATTAAAACATATAATTTATACAATTTATACAAATCTAGGCATGAATGAACTTCTTGTCATATGTTGAGTGTAAAAAAACAATCCCTAAAAATCACAAATAACACAACATTTATAAAGTATTCTTCAAGCTACAAAATTATAGCAATGGAAAATAATTCAGTGATTGTCAGCAGTTAGGAACAGGTACAGAGGAGGAGGGCAGTGAGGTTGGTATAAAGGGGTAGGTAAACAGACTTTTATGGCAATGGAGTTTTCCTGCAATTTGACTGTGATGTCTGTCCACACCAATCAATGTGAACATGCAATAAAATCGCATAGGACTGAATACGCAAACAAATTACCTCATGCAAAACTGGTGAAATTCATATTACAATTCTGGTGTATTATACAAACCCAGTTTTATAGTTGTGATATCATACTATAGTTATTCAAGATGATACCACTGGGAAAATTGGATAAATATTATTTCATTATTTCAAAAATGAAAATGTTTTCAAATATATTTATTTTACATTTATTCACTAAACATCATTACAGCATACAAAATGCAATTTCCCATCCAGAATACACTGTATAGTTGCTTAATAAAACATGCTATCATCATCAAATATTTATCCATTTCTTGTTTCTCATATATATATTTTTCCCCTATTTCTCACCCTTTTCTATTTTCCATCCTCCTCCCATCCTGTCTCTGGTATCTGCAGTTGTTCTCTGTTCATTCTTCCCACCACATTTTATTGATTCACACAATATCTTAATTAATCTAACTACTTTCAATAGCAAATTCAGCTGATATCTACATATCTGTGAGCACACCAGGTGTAGTAGTTAATAACTGTCTCACATGTGTAAGTAAAATAATATATCTTAACCTCATTTCTAACTCATGGCTTTTATTTGAACACTAAATGAAAAAAGCTTATATGATAGCGATAAAGTCACGGTGTCATCATGGCTTTGGAAATGTTCCAGTTTTAGCAGAACAGAATTTGCCAAAGTATTTTCCATTGTTATTTAATTGCTAATTCAGTATGAGTACCTTTAATCGTTCAAGTCTCCAAGGAATCAAATACATCATCTATGTTTGTTTCTTTCTTTAAGCTGTCTCTACATATTGTCACTGGAGAATATGTAGGGTGTCCCAGATAATTAGTTGGCAAATCAAGGTAACTTTTTGTCTCTCAGGTGATTCTGGCATAACCATCTGAATGAATTGCATGCTACTTCCTTGGGGAACATCACAAAGAAGGAGGAAAACTATAAATTTTTTTCTATTCAAACAAAAAATAAGAATTATTGAACATAAGAAAACTTGATTTTTCATTAAAGGTGAGTGGGTAAGAATTGACATTCCGTTTGATAATAATCTGACTTTGATGAGTCATGGGTTTGACTATAGACATGCTTGTGGTGACACTATGATACCTGATTACTTCAAATGAAATATTCAGTACATCCTTTGTTAACTAGGATTCCTGATGTGGTGTTTTAGCACATTAAATATTACTAATTGAACAGATCTCCTTGATCTGTGTGATTTGCAGGAATTGGTAATGGCATTGAGATGTTGGAAGTGAAAAGTTAGAACGTCTCAAAAAGTCAGTAGGGATCCCATATATTAGAATTTGTTAGGATTAGAATTTGTAGAAAAAAATTCAGGATGCTTAGGGATGATTGGCCTTCAAATAAACAACAAATAGATTTTAGTTATAGGACCTATAAAATATTTGAGAACAAATAAATACTATTTTAGTATAAATATACCCAATATGATACTATAAAATAATATTTTAATATTAGTATTAGACAAGTAATGTTTTATAAACTTTGATTAATTTTTATATTAATTTGTATTGCAAAAATTTGCAAAGTTTTTAGCTGTTTTTCTACAGAGTTTCTTATTATTGTGACTTTTTTTGTAACAGACATTACTAACTGATTAAATAACCTTAAAAACAAATAAAAATGACTTTTCAGAATTATGGTATTATCAGGACCCATATGTGGTATAGTGGTTAAGGTGCTAGACTCCCACTGGCCTACTGCAGTTCTAGTCTTGGACCTAGAGGCTTGCTTTCTCACTCCTCTCCTACATATCTCCCTTTGTTGCCCCCATAGCAAGTTAAAAATAATAATAAAAAATAAAATGAAGAAACCCCTGTCTTCTGGACAGGGAGAGAGACTTAATAAACACTAGACTAAACTTTTCCAAACATTAGAGACCTCAAAGTGCTGACCGGGTACTAGAATTCTAAAGTCCTGTGTTCAATTGAGCCCATTTCCCAGTCTCCAATAAAACTCTATAATAAAAGACTCTGAAACACTGCCTGTGAATTAATTTTTTCAGAAGTGGGTAGGCTTAATGTTTTCTTATTTGTGGGAGAAGAATGAACCAGAAAAGGAGAGTGAAACTCAACAGAGACACAAAAGACAGCTCATCTAAGAAAAGGGAATGGATATGACTTACCGGGCATCAGTATTGCCCCCTTACCTGACCCTATTCTTTGGATCAGAAGGGAAAATCAACTGCATTTGTTATTTTCTATCTTTTGGATAATATCTAGCCTAGTGAGGTGAGATAATATCCCACTGTGGTTTTAATTTATATTTCCCTGGTGGTCAGTGAGGTTGAGTCTTATTTAATACACCTGTTGGATACTTACATAGTTTTTGCATAAATGCCTATTTATGCCTTTTCATTTTTTTTAGAGAGATTTTTGCTATAGGACCTGTGTGCTCACTGGAGAGACAGAGAGAGACAGAAAACAATAAATCACCCCCCAGGGAAGATGGCCACACCGCAATTCCTACCCCTGTGTTCTCCTCTTGGGACTTTGGGCATGCATACACATCACCCAGCGTGAGTTTCAAGCCACCACCGGGTCTGGGACTTGAATCGTGATGGACTACATGGGAGTCCAGCGACATAACCATTTTGCCATCTGCTGGTCCATTTTTGTTCATTTTTAATCAGATTTTTAAAACTTTGTTATTAAGTTCTATATAAATTTTGGATGCTAATCCCTTGTCAGATGTACAATTTGCAATTTTTTTCTTTTGGTGGTGCTATATTGAATTAGTTCCCCAAATTTCATGTGTCAGAAACCTAAGTAAAGATATTAAGAAGGTAGAAACTTATCCAAATATGTTATTAATAATTAGGGTTAAGGCCAGCAGGTGGCATAGTAGTTAAGGCCCTGGATTCCCAATGGCTAAAAGTGATAGGAGTCCCTGACCCAGATGCTTGAAATCTGAGCCAGATGCTTGAAAGTTGAACCAGGCGCATGTGGGTGAGTGCCCCAAATTCCAGGAGGAAAATGAAGGAAAAAGGATTGCGGCATGGCCGTGCGCCTCCAGGGGGCGATGTCTCACTTTCCCTGTCTCTAGAAAGTACAAGCACCCTGTGGCAAAAAAAAAAAGGTAGGGCTTTTGAGAAGACATGAAAACATTAAAATTAGATAGGATCATCAGAGTAGGGCCATAATTGAATTATGGTGGATTTTTAAGTAGACAGGGAGAGATCAGAGCCCAGTTGCTGACACAGACACAATAGCATGAGCATACACACGCTTGTCCTGCCACCATGTGATACTCTATGCCACCTGGAGATTCTTCAGAGTCCCCTCCATAAGAAGACCCTCTCCAGATATGGCACTTAAACTGGATCTCCAATACTGTGAGTTAAATAAATTTCTATTTTTTAAAATTATTCCATCTGTGATATTTTGTTATTAGCAACAGGAAAACAAACTAAAACATGTAAATTGTCCCTTCACTCTATTAATCACTTCGTTTGCATTCAGAACTTTTTTATTTTATAAAATCCCACTTGTTTATTTTTGCTTTTGTTGCTTTTGCTATTGATCATTATTCAATGGATACATGTATCAAAATTGTATTAATTATATTGTACTCCATAAATAGTTACAATTATTATGTGTCAATTTTTAAAAAATGGCAAAATTGACAAATACAAAGTATAACATATTCTGCGACCAGTAGATGGTGAAATGGTTACATCTGTGGACTCTCATGTAGTCACCTGGTGTTCGAGTCTCAGACCTGGCAGCTTTAGATCCACACTGGATATGTGTGCATGTGTGCTCAAGATCCCAAGGGGAGAATGGAGGAGAAGGGACTGTGGCATGGCCATCCTCCCTGGGGGGGGGGGGGTTGATTTCTTGCTTTCTATCTCTCTGTCTCTCCACTGAGTGCACATGCCCCATAGCAATAATCTCTCTCTTTAAATAATAATAATAATAATTAATAATAATAACATATTCTTCTGATTGCTGTCTACTGTTACAATGTGGCTTCTTGAATCTAGCTTTAAACTGTTGGTTTGGATCTTGTGGTGAGTCCTTAAAAGTATCTCCTTCAGAATTATCTGGCTAAAGCCATCATTACATTCCATTAAAATAATTCTACTCTACATCTTATCTGACTTAATATTTTGAACTCCAATGAATTCTCTAATTGAAAATCATACTTAGAGAATAACTGTTCTCCACTGAGTTTAGGTAATCTTAATGTGATAGGAAGGGAATTCAGGTAATGGATTATACTAAAGCAGTTTCACTATCTTCAGTCAGAGCAGTTCCACTCTGTTTAACTGATGTTCTGTGTAAATTTGTTAAAGAAAAAGGCTATATTTATCACCAATATTTATATCAGTGTTATATTCTATAAATGCTCCTTTATATAATACCAGAAATAAATGACAGTAGGACATTATGTAATAAATTCTAAAGTAAACATTTAAATTTCTTATCTTTGTTATTATCTCCATTGTGTTATAATAGAGAGAATAAAGCATATAATAATAATCAAAATCTCTCAATATTAATGTAAGACCTGTTTTAGCAGGGAATTGATCCAGATCTTGCGTGTCTTAAAGATTATCCTAAAAGGATTTTCTTAAATAAATAACTAAACAAGTAAATAAAACAAGACACATAAGCTGAGACATAAGGTTATAGTTAAGAATGAAAGAAGACTATTATAATTTCAACTCATGGCTGCCAAAATCCTAAACTCTATAAGCGTTTTTTGTTTATGAAATTTCAGACACAATTAGATGTACTATGTAGAACTGTTCTTAGAAGACTTTTGTAAAGCAGACTATATACTGCTGTCTGAAAATAAATGTCATTAATGTTGAACTATATAAATATAGTCACTGAACATAAAATAAAGTATTATTATCTCAATACACCCTTAGCTGGAATCTACAGATCCTTGTAGACCCACCAGTGCACACCTATATTAGCTGAACTGTGATGAGTAGAAGTTGTAACAGAAACAGAAAGTAGACTTAATTGTGTTTAAAAGGTTGGTGGGAGGATCAATGGCAATGATTAAGATGGATGGATCCCACATGGCTCACTGCCTGATTGGAATTCCAGATTGATGACTTGAAGGGCATGATGGGCAAGTACGCATGTGTGCCCCAAATCCCAAGAAGAGTATGGAGGACAGGGGATTGTGGCATGACCATCCTTACTGGGGGTGCTTTCTCACTCCTCTGCACATTGTCTCTGGAGAATGCATGTGCCCTATATAAAATTAAAAATATATGTGTTATGTTTGCAAATTGTATAATAAAAAAATTGCAAGTGCATTAAGCTTGAAAGTGCAAAGAGGCAACCCTAAAACTTAAAATTCATTAGATTTATGTTATTTCTTCACTCTGTAAGATTATCAAAATTTGAGAAGAAAGCTCAGAAAAAACAAGTGTACTAACAAAAGCTGTGATACATTTGTGTAGAAAAAGTCTAATATTTTTATACTAATTACTATAACTTTTTATTATTAGTGACTATGGCCAAGCATTACAGACAGTATTGAGTTTAATGCATGTCTTACCAGTGTATGTGTTTCATATGGATTCCTCCTTTATGGAAGTGGCCTATTCTATTTTTTATTTTAATTTCAAAATCAGATAGGGGAATTATTTTTTATATTATGAGAAAGATATTTATTCTGTTAGAATTACTATAAATTGTTCAGAAGACTTAAAAGGAAAGTTTGTAACCGAGCCCCTGTTCCTTTCTAGAAGTGGTAACTGGACTAAATGGGTCAAAAGAATCTCACAGTTTTGACTGAATTCATTCTGCTGGGAGTCACAAGGCAACCTGAGCTGCAGCTTCCCCTTTTTGGGATATTCCTCATCATCTACATAATCACAGTGGTGGGCAACTTGGGCATGATCTGTCTGATCCAGGTAGACTCCCGTTTATACACACCTATGTATTTTTTTATCAAACACCTGGCTTTCATTGATCTTGGGAATTCTACTGTCATTTGTCCCAAGATGCTGGTCAATTTTCTCGTGGACCAAAATACCATTTCCTATCATGCATGTGCCGTACAGCTGGCTTTCTTTCTTACGTTCATTATTAGTGAGTTTTTCATCTTGTCAGCCATGGCTTATGACCGCTACGTGGCCATCTGTAACCCTCTGCTGTACAATGTTGTCATGTCTCAGAGACTTTGTTATGTGATGGTGGGCATTCCTTACCTCTACAGTACCTTTCTGGCTCTTGTGTTTACCATTAAGATTTTTACTTTGACCTTCTGTGGCTCTAATGTCATCAGCCACTTCTACTGTGATGATGTTCCCTTGTTACCTATGCTCTGCTCAAATGCCCGGGAAATAGAGTTGCTAATTATACTATTTTCAGCATTTAATTTGATTTCCTCCCTCTTAGTAGTCTTGGTATCTTACATGCTCATTCTGGTAGCCATATTTCAAATGCATTCTGCAGAAGGCAGGAAAAAGTCTTTTTCCACCTGTGGTTCTCATCTCACAGCAGTTGTTATATTCTATGGGTCTCTCTTCTTTATGTATTTGCAGCCCAAATCCACTCACTCCTATGATACTGATAAAATGGCCTCTGTGTTTTACACTTTAGTGATCCCCATGCTTAACCCCTTGATCTATAGCTTAAGAAACAAGGAGGTAAAAAATGCCTTCCATAGAGTATTTAAGAATTTATCTAAGTTTTGTATTTAATATTGAATTTGGGATATTGTTGCAAAGCAATGATAAAGGCAAATGTTGTGTAGTACCATTTCTTTATTTTGATATGTATCGAAGGTGTATAACATGATTTTAATGTACACACACATACACACACACACACACTGGAATAATTAATACATTCAAGAAAATTAAGATGTCCATCATCTCGTATAAATATTTCTATTCCCTTCACCCTGAAGCCTATTCTCTTAACTAACTTCTAATATATAAAAAACAATATTATTAACTATAGTCCTCATGCTGTGCATTGAATCTCTAGGGTCTCCACTATATCTTAATCTGGCTTTTTACAACTGGCTAACATCCTCCCATTTCTCCTTCCTCAGCCTGCCATTGATAACCATTATACTACTCTCATTTTGAACACATTCAGTTTTAGTTTTGAAAATATTCCCTGTAGCTGGAATTGTGCCGTATTTTTATTTCTATACCTATATTATGTATGTTACTTGGCGTAATGTTCTCTAGATTCATCCATGCTATAACAAATGGTGTTATATACTTCTGTAGGGCTGAAATATAGTTCATCAGATATAATTACAAACTTCAAATAGCTCATGAAAATACATATTACTATTTTTCCTTTTTCCTTTTTTAAAATTTAATTCAAGAGAGAACTGTACATTTTTCCCTCTGTCAAATGGTTCCTCTCTTTGCATCTTACATATTATATATATATTATAAAAAAACTATTATGAGTTTCAAAAATTTTTTGTACAAATATAATCTTGTATTTTAAGATTATTTGTATTTTAAGCCTATTTTGTCATGAAATTTTTGAAGTACCCTCACAAGAACACATGCACATACACTATAATTTCTTCATTTATTCTTTGTTGATAGACATTTTGGTTGTTTCTATAGTTTGGCTATGTTACAATGCTGCAATGAACATGAGAATAAATATATATTTATGAGGTGGTGATTTTATTATTTTTGTGTATGTACTCTATAGGAGAATTGCTGGAACATATAGTAGTTCTATTTCCAATTTCTTCAGTATCATCTGTACTCTTTTCCACAATGGTTGCACCAATAAATATTTTCACTAACCATACAGAAGGGTTTTCTTTTGTTTACATCCTCACCAACCAACACATCTCTTGACTTTTGATAGCTTTGTATCCTACTGATGGATTTCATATGATCCTAATGTTGCTACAGTTTGAATGTCTTCTCAAAAATATGTATAGAATTTGGGACCAGCAGATGGCATAATGGCTACATTGCTGGACTCCCATGTAGTTGAACAAGTTTGAGTCCCAGACCCAGTGAATTAAACCTATGCTGGGTGTACATGTGTGCATGTCCAAGATCCCATGAGGAGAGTGAGAAAAAAGGATTGCATCATGGTTATCCCCACTGAGGGGGAGGGTGATATCTCACTTTCTGTCTCTCTCTCTCTTTCTGGCAAGTGCATGCATCCTATAGCAAAAATCTATCCCCCAAAAATGGTATATAGAATTTAATGGCCATTGTGATCGTATTATGAGGTGTTTAAATCATAAGGCTTCACTCATGTAAATGGAGTAATGCCTACATAGTGGGAGTGAATTTGTTCATGTGCGAGTGGGCATTCATTTTCACTCTGTCCAATCCATGCTTGCCCAATTTCATACCTCTTCAATTGCCACATAAAGCCATCTACCATAGGATGACATTTGCCAGATGACAGCACCATGCTCTTGGACCTTTCAGGCTCTGGAACAATGGGTTTGTAGATACACATTCTTAATAAATTAACCAGTCTGTATAAAGCAGTATAAAATTGATTAAGATAGATGTATTGTCACTTTCGATTTGCTAGTATTTCATTGACAATTTTTGCATGTATATAAATATCTTTGTCTAATTTTATTAGAGTGATGCTGGTCTCACAAAATAAATTTTCTTATACTTTCAAAGATTGAATGAATTTAAGAATAATAGCTATTAATTTTTTTTTTGTAAGTTTGGTAGAATTCAATTGTAAAACCTCTAGTTCTGGCCCTTTTCTATTGGGAGATTTTTCTTTTTTCTCTTCTTTTATTTTTATTATCATCATAATCTTCTTTATATTATTACACTGGATTACATATAACTTTACAGTGTATTACATTGCTTTTTCAAAAGGGAATGCCATGCATGTCAGTCAATACAGAGACATTAATTTCCCTGCTTCAACATTCGATATCTTTTCTATGTTTTTCCCAATCATTATTATTATTATTCTAGTTATTTTTTAAAACAGTCAATCACTATTTCTCATTTTGCTTGTAAAAAGACTTTGCACATCATGAAATACTTCTCAGAGCAATCCAGTTATTGGGAGATTTTTATAATTACCATTTTGTTATCTGCATTTGTTATTGGGCTGTTGAGGCTTATATTTCTTCATGAACGTTTTTAGGAATTTATTCATATTGTCTTGATGTCCAATTTATCAACAAGTAGAGATTCATAATACATAATAATGTTATTTGTCAGGCATCCCTTTTTGATGTCTACATTTTCTGATTTTATTTACTTGAGCATTCTTTTTTCTTGATTCAGTTAAAGGTCTATAGATTTTTTTTATTTCAAAAGAAAAACTGGCAATTTTATTGAATTTTCTATTTTTTTAATACATAATACTGTATATATTGTCATACACCAAAAGTAAAGAGTAAACATTCTAAATGAAACAAGACAAAATACATTCTAGAAGCTGGGAAATTCAAGAGTATGGCATAGACAGTGGTCAGGCTGACGACATAATAACAGGGTTGAGGATAACACAGTGCCCAAGTAAAAGTGGACTTATTTATAATAATGAGATCTCATGAAAACCTAGTCATTCCTTAACCTAGTAACAGGAAATAGCTTAATCCATTCATGAGGGTGGAGCTCTTATGACCTAGTCACTCCTTAGTCCACCCTGCCTATTAATAATAAATACTGCAATGGCAGTTAGGTTTCAATATAAGTTTTGGCAAGGACATTTAAATCACAGCATTAACCACCAGAACCAGATAAAAAGCCAAGAAATAAACTTATTACTGGCATTCAGTTGTGTGCAGGATGCATGCACTGAAAAGGCTGAGTAACTCACACACCAATTACGGAAAGGAATCAAAAATGCACCAATAGGAGCAATAGGAGTACAGCTCTGTAAACAACCAGAACTATAGTTACAATTTTTAATTTGCATAAAAATGGGCCAATGGATGGCAAAAGAAGGATCTAGTCCTCTATAAAGAAATTTAGCTTTATTATCCCGGGGAGGCTGAATTGAAAAAATGAGTTGTAACTTTTTCTGCCTCCTTGTCGGTTAAAAGGATAACTTGCAATAAAACTCTTTCTTGCTTCAAGATTCTGTGGTACGGTGATTGGAACCTCAAGAACATGGTGTAACAGAATCCCTGACCTTTTCCCCCATCACCAAGCAATAACTCCAGCACAAAATTAGCAAATTTTAATACACAATATTGCAGAAAACAGAGAAACCAAGCACAATTGAGTGGGAAAACTCAGATTTATTACGTTGGTGGACCCAGAGGAGTTTGTACTCTATAAAGTCTGGGTCTTGATTTGAGGAAGTTACAGGAGTTATATAGTCAGGGTTCACAGGTATTATATACAAAGAAAACTAGAAAAGCTATAAAACAGTTTTGTTACCTTTCTCAGTTCCTTCAGAGAGTGCAATTTATTGAAGCAGGTCATTTACACAAGTGGAACAGGTGTCAGTACTTTCTGTTTGCAGGCAGCTTTTAAAAGAAGAATTAGGGGGCTGGGAGGTAGTGTAGTAGTTTAGGGTGTTGGACTCCCACATGGCTGACTGTGGTTTGAGTCCTAAACCTGGTGGCTTATTTTCTCACTTTTCCGCTCTCTCTCTCTTTCTCACTCTGTTACTCTCTGGTCAAAAAAATAAATAAATAAAGTTAAATAAAATAATTATTTTTTATAAAAAGAAGTAGAGTTAGATAGCAAACAGGATCCATATCATTTCCCATTTTGATGCCCTTAGTTTTCCTAAGAGCATCATAACATGGCCTTACAGTCTTAGCCCAAACTGTCATTCCTTTTCCTTTCCAATCAGATAGGGCAGTAGCAGTCTAGCCTATAGTAAAGACTAAAAGTACCTGCAGCAAAGTTATGGTTAAAGGATTGTTACAACTTATCTGGGGAGGTTAAGAACAGTTCATGTGTTGTCTCTAACAAGTGCATCCTCAGTTTTTCTGCTACCTGTATATCAGTCAGCTTCCAGAGCGACTGATGCAGGGCCATAGATTCCTCAGGCTCCTTCTGTGTGTAAACTAGAACAGGGCAGTAGATTCTGTGTTTCTGAGGCATCATCCTGAGGGGCTTCTCCTCATCTATTTTTATGAGGCATGGCCCAAATGGGTCTATGGAGGGCAACCCTCTCGAAAGGACTTTAACAAGTAACCTGTACAACCATGTGAGGCCCCACACAGGTCAGCTAGAATTATTAGTATAACTCAAAAACTGTAGAAGTAAATAAAATCAAACACTATTGAACATTTTGTTCCAAGTATTGCACTTATTTTTAAGCAGAATTAATCCTTCTACAAAGTTCTTCTTAATCCAAGTCAACACCATCTCTCACTTAGTTTATTTATTGTTACTTTAGGTCACTTCCTACCCATTTATCTCTCCAACTACCAGTGAGGCCTTTTGAATACAAAACAACATACTCTTTGCTTAAACATTTTTGAATAATCTTCCACTGAATTCATACATTCTGATCTATCCCTGTCTCTTGGCATCCAGTTCATGCACTCAACTTTCCCTAACCTTGAGAGACAGTAGACAGTGTAGTTTCCATTTGATCCCCAAGGTCTTAGCCACTGCCTGGGTAATTCTGGAGATAAAAGTAGACCTACTGTCTAATTCTATGGTCAGAGTCAGTGGTAGTCCATACAGAAGGATAGTCTCCTTGGACAAATAGTCACCCATCTGGTAGCTGCCATCAGTCATCATCCTCCTTCTTCTGTTGACCATTGGTTTTTTTCTTTGGTATGCTTTAAAAACAGCCTTAATGTCTGATTTAGACAGACATTTACTTACAGAAACTTTAGTCACCTTAAGAATTTCCTGAGGCTTGTTCAGTGAGATTACTAGATGTCCCAGAGGAGCTGCTGGAGTCTCAGGCCCCGTAACTTCTCAATTTCAAAGACCAGCATGGAATTCAGAAGTTCTGAGCTCCCTTCAGAGCTCAAGGCATTCCTATCATTAGTGACCAATTCCATGCTGGGGACAAGGCCCCAGTGGGGAACATAAGGATGTCAGTCATAGGCATTGTCAGTTCCCAGGCTATCCACATTTGAAACAGAGTTTATTTCAAGGCAGGGGCTCTTATCTGGGTAGTTTCTAGATCCTCTCCTGGCCTTCAGAATTACCATGAGTAACTCTTGAGTGCCTTTTACGTGAGAGTTAAATCAAAGGTTAAGGAGAATTACCAATTTATTATAACATTTTTCTGAGTTATCTGACTATTTCTCCAGATGTGTTCTGATCTGTGAAGGATCCTACACTGAGAAGTGAACCTAAGTTTTAATAGATCCTACAAGGAGTGCTGAGTACTTCCTGGAGGGCAGAATCCAGTTTGCAGGCTTTATAAAGCATCTACCTCATCAACTATACAAAAGCTCTAGCTGGAGAGTGTAATTTCAATTTAAATTCTTGTTTTTTATGACTAAACATCCTGATTATCTAACCAAGGGGGAAGTACAATAGGATGAAGTCTAACTGAAAGGAAAACAGAAGGAATGCAAGAAGGCAGGGAGGGAGAAGGCAGCCAGGAGCTCTGACCTTAACTCATCCCTCATGGCTTGTGACTCTCACCTTAGGAAGTTTCTGGAAAGAGGTTAATAGCTTTCCCCTCTGTCCCCATACGAAGGCACATTTTTTTTTTACTAACTGCACCTGTTTATTTTTTTCTCCTCTACCTTGGGAAATCTGATATTTCCTGGAAGAGCTATTAAATTTGTAAACTTAGATGTATTAATAGAATTACATGTACCATTTTGATCAGAATTTTCAATTTTAAGCAGTTCTAACATTTAGCATTACCAGTAGCTAATGAACATGCACAATCAAATAACAATAACATCAGAACTTGTTTAACAAATTTCTTAATGCATATTCGAATGATCTTAATAGATCAACCCAAGTTCTTTCATTCTTATAAAATCTAGAAGACTAACAATAAGAGTAATCAAAGCATGTTAACTTAATAATGAGAACTATAAGAAGACTCAAAATAAACCAGGTGGCAATACTCTCCATGTGTCCATTCTTAACACTGGATTTGCATCTTTTCATACTAACATTACCTCTTTACTTCAGGTGTATTGCATTGCTTATTAAGTAAATTGTCACAGCTAATTTAAATTAATTCAAATTACAGGTCTTAACAATTTATTTTGATCTTAGACAGTAGGCCAGGAAGTACTATGCAGCTAAACAATTTTTGTATTGGTTAATTAGTATGAAATTCTGTCAAACATGTTCTTGCTTTTGGTTTGGCTTAGCAGTTCAGAAAAACAATCAGTTTCACCATGGAAGGTGGAGAAATTTCCTGAGTTAAATGATTAGATTATTAGAAACCTTTTAAGAGTACATCCTCTTTCCACGCTCCCTGTAATTTCCTTAGGGACATAACATGTTAGGATTATAAGAACCAATTTCCCTGGGTTACTTTGATGCCATCTTCTTCAGAAAACCCCTTCTTGAAGTTTTTAATCATGCAATCAAGGATGGTAGGTTTTGACTTGCCAATGCCCATTTTGTCACCTGTCAGAATTTTTATCCTAACCAGAATGAGAGGATCTAATTTGAGCAATTTCCTTCCCCAAGACAGAAGGGACAAGCCTCAGGCCCAAATATAAGGCAACTGAATAGGGCTGAATTTTATTGTGGCAAAAACAAATCAGAAATGTTCTTTAAGGGGGACTAGCAGTTGGCGTAATGACTATGTAACTGGACTCTCATGTAGTCGACTGCGGTTCCAGTCCCAGATTCGGTGGCTTAAACTCATGCCAGGCACGTGTGTGCATGGCCAGGATCCCGAGAGGAGAACGGAGGAGGAGGGATTGTGGCGTGGCCATCCCCCCAGGGGGTGATTTCTCGCTTTCTATCTCTCTGTCTCTCTCTGTCTTTCTGGCGAGTACACGGACCCTATAACGAAAACCTCTCAAAAAAAAAAAAAATTACACCCTGGTTCCTAAAGAATATTATTTACATTGATAAACTTAAGCCAGGATGACTAAAAATAAATGTAAAGCATCCACTAATTATAAATTTAAAGTGTAGAAATACATATCACACTATAAACCCCTAGAAACTTCTAAACATTCCAATTCATAATGGAGAAAACAAAAATCATTTCTCTTTTAAGATAATTTAACTCACAAAAGGAAACGTCTCTGGAGACGGTGTCATTGGAAAATTCTATCATTAGTGGGGAAATCTATGCTTTCTATGCTTTCTCTTCTGAAAGTAGAGGAGGACACAAGAAATTTCTAATTCAATTTATAAGGTCAATATTACACAGGCAACAAAAACTGATAAACACACTCCAAAAAAGAATATTAAAGACCAATAAGTTTTTTTTTTTTTTTTGAGATTTTCACTGTAGGGCGTGTGCGCTCACCAGACAGACAGAGAGAGACATAGAGACAGAAAGCGAGAAATCACCCCCCAGGGGGGATGGTCACGCCGCAATCCCTTCTCCTCCATTCTCCTCTCGGGATCTTGGGCACGCACGCACACGCGCCCGGCGTGAGTTTTAAGCCACCGGGTCTGGGACACAAACTGCGGTCGACTATGTGGGAATCCAGCGACATAGCCATTACACTAACTGCTGGTTCCCAAGACCAATAAGTTTTATGATCACAGATGCATTAATCCTCAGTAAAGTATTAGCAAAATGAGTTCAACACAAATAAAAACAGCAAAACATCATGACCAAATAAGATTTATTTGGGAATGTAAGTCTACTTGATTCATCGTTTAAAAAGCAATGAATCGAGAGAAAAAAGAAGAAAAAATGAATTTCTTGATATATTACCCACTCATAGGATAAAATAAAAATAAACAGCAATATGAAAAGAATAAATTTGTTAAAAATGATAAAAAACATCTACAATAAGATATGCAGTCAACATTCATACTTAACCTTGAAATTGTCAATCTATTCTTTCTAATATTTGAAAAAAAAATAAAAAAGAGCAAGGTTGTTTGTTCTTATCACACCTATTTTACACGATAATGGAGATGCCAGCCTAAGTGGTAAGGCAAAGAAAATAAATAAGAGTACAAATTTGAAACAAACTTGTTCAAATACTTTTTTTCATTTGTTTGTTTTTCAGGCTTTTGCCACACAATGTGTCTGCTTGTTGGAAAGAGAGAGAGAGTGAGAGGGGAAGTGAGAAATCACCTGCAAGGGTATCACCACAGCCCAATCCCTTCTCTTCCGTTCTCCTGCTGGGATTTTGGGCACATGTACACACTCACCTGGCATGATTTTCAAGCTGTCAGGTCCAGGACACAAACAGAGTTGGCTGCATGAGAGTGCAGCACCCTAAACACCACGCCACCTGCTGGCCCACAGTTGCTTTTATTTGCAAATAAAATAGATTGTTTATGGAAAAAAATACATGCAGAAGTTATGAGAACTAATAATATGGTAATTTCACAGCATGTGAGATCAATATAAAGAATTCGACTATATTTCTGTATATAAAGCGATAAGCAATGGAAATCTAAATTGAAATACATTTTATAATGCTAAAATAAAAGTGAATGAATAAATGAACATAACAAAACATGTGTGATATTTTCTTGTTACAAAACACCAATTAAATAAGTCAGAAGAAACATAATTTGATTCTAAAATGACACTGAAGAGCAAAGAAACTTGAATTAAAAAAATTGGGAAAAAAGGGGGGAAAAAAGAACAAGATTGGAAAACTTACAGTATGTCCTTTTTTTTCTTCTTAAATGTGTCTAACACATTTAAAATAAGGCAAACTGAGAGCTTATTATTTAATAGATAGCAATGATTAGCAAAGATAAAATAGTCACAGAAATAGAAGTATAATCCACATATTTTAAAGAGATGGGGCTAACTAATGCTTTGTTAACATTATATTTTATTGTCAGTATCAGAGTCTGAGATAATTTATTCTGTACACAAATTGTCACTATGTGTTTTTAATAATATCGGACTTATGATGGTCATCATTACTGTTCTTTCTTATGAATGACTTTAAATTGTTTCATAGCCACATCGTGTGCATTTGGAAGCCTATTTATACATTCACTTTTCCGACAGTATTTTTTTATTTTTTAAAATGTATTTATTTGAGAGAGAGAAAGAGGAAGAGAGAGAGGCACTCTTTTCTGTGCTGACAGGGTCTTGAGGCAATCTTTCCCCCAGTCGGCTGGCCAGTGAGGACCATAGATGTTCATGGGCAGCCTCACATGCTCAGGTAGATCAGAGATCCTCATCCTTCCATGGGGCTCCATCATCATGCAGTTCCAGCCCACTGCCTAAACCACAGTGGCTTGGCCTAAAGTTGTATATTCCATTATAGAAGTAAATAGTAATTATTTTTCCAGTGTTTATATTTTAATTTCTCTTTGAATATGCTTGATTGTCAACTATAAAAGAGCATCTGTAAAGTTATTTGAATATTTTTTTCAACTATCTCATTGATTTTATGTATCGAGTGTCTCCACTAATTTTTTTTTTTTTTTTGGTGGATGTTTTTGCTATTGGGCACATGTGCTCACCAGAAAGACAGAAACAGAGAGACAGAATGTAAGAAATCACCCCCCAGGGAGGATGGCCATGCTGCAATCCCTTCTCCTCTATTCCCCTCTAAGGATCCTGAGCACGCACTCACATGCACCTGCCGTGAGTTTAAGCCACTGGGTCCGGGACTCGAACTGTGGTTATCTACATGGGAGTCCAGCAACACAGCCATTACACCAACTGCTTGTCCTGTGGATCCATAATTTTGATAGTACAATAAATAGAACCAAATTTTTTAAGTAATAAAATTAATTTTGATTAATTCAAATATATTTCCTCAGATTTTGTTGTTAATAATGACTTCAAATTAACATGAGGAGTGCTTTAGTTCTATGGCTCTTTTTGCAGCATCTTTTACCTCCTTGTTTCTCAGACTATAAATCAATGGGTTTAGCATAGGGATCACTAGGGTATAGAACACAGAAACCACCTTTTCCTGTTCTACAGAATACTGGGAGCTTGGCTGGATGTAACTAAAGCTTAAGGTACCATAGAAGATGGTCACAGCAGTCAGGTGAGAGGCACAGGTGGAGAAAGCTTTCTGTCTGCCTGAGGCGGAGCGGATTCTCAGAATAGCCAAAACGATGAACATGTAGGAAATGATCACAATCAAGAAGGTGGCCATGGCAATGATTCCTGAGAAGATTAACAGCAGCAATTCGTTCATGGAGGTATCAGAACATGACAGTTTTAGTAATGAGGGAATATCACAAAAGAAGTGGCTGACGACATTCAGCCTACAGAAGGAAAGTCTCCCCAGACTTATTGTGTGTATTAATGAGTTAATTAGTCCACATATCCATGATAAAGTGACCAGCCCTACACACTTTCTCTTAGACATTGCTACGGTGTAAAGCAAAGGATTCACAATGGCCACATAACGATCATAGGCCATCACTGACAACAAAAAACCTTCTGTGGTAACAAACACCCCAAAACACAAATGTTGTATCATGCAAGCAAAGAAAGAAATGGTCCCCTTGGCAGCCAAGAGGTTTACCAGCATCTTGGGTGCAATTGCAGACGAATAGCAGGCATCTACAAATGAAAGGGAGCTGAGGAAAAAGTACATGGGTGTGTGGAGCTTTGGGGTGATGTGGATTAAGACGATCATGCCCAGGTTCCCCACCAGGGTAATGGCATAAATCCCCAGGAACAACACAAAAAGCACAATTTTCAGTTCAGCACGATCTGTCAATCCCAAAAGAATAAACTCAGTAAGAACTGTGAAATTCTCTTCAGCCATTTGTTTGTTTCTTGTTACAAAATATGCTGTGAAAAAAAAATAACGGAATTGTAATTTAGTAGAGGAAATCTTACACACACATCCCATACGAAGATAGCAAGTATAAAATACATAAATAATACACACATATAGACCATAATAAAATATAGACAACTGCTGATGTTTGACACTGAGTAAATTTCTTTAACTCTGAGTTTTTTCATTAATAAATTTTCTGAGTAGACAAGATGGTCTGTAATTTTGTTTCAATGGTGTTGTTTTTTATAATTACAATCATAAAAAATAATGTATATGATGCTGGCAGGTGGCATGGTGTTAAGGGTGCTGGACTCCCACAGGGCAGAACATGGCTCGAATCCTGGAACTGGGGGCTTGCTTTCTCACTTCTTCTTTCTCTCTCTCTCTCTCTCTCTCAGTCTGTCCCTCTCTGGTCAAATTAAAATAAATAAAAATAAATAAATATATAAAGTTAAATAAAATAATTATTTAGGAAGAAAAAACTAATGTATGGAAAATTTTCTCTCACAGATTTAGTCTTCTCTGAAATGTCTCCCTCAATAACAACATAAGATAAGCACTACGAAAAGGCTAATGATAATTTAAATTAATTTCACCCAATGCATATTATTGTTGAATACTCAATAAGTGAATCTTTTTCCTGGTATTTTTGGTTTGTTTTTGAGTGTGCAATTATTGAGTAAGAAAAGTACTTAAAATTGTGTATTTTTAATTAAACAGAGAATGAATACCCAGTGACATTATTATAGACAGCAACCTGGCCACAATCATAAAGTAAGATGGCTGTGGTATTTGCAGTGATGACATTGAAAAATGACAAATATTCTGATCCCTATGCTCCTAAGAGGTATCTCATAGCAACACCTAACTTAGAAACTAATAAAGCAAATTAAAGCCTTTCTCTTGGATGGTACTTACTAAAGGTAGTCAGGATTTTTACTCCTGAGTAGTCTTACCCATGGCCATGGTAGAACAGTACCCTGAAAAGATCAACACCACTATGACTGATGGCAAAGAATCCCACATCTTGCATATGTGAACCATATTCTGAAGCCTTGAGGAATTTTGGACAATTAAAAAAATGCAACAATTTAGAATATTAATGTATAATCTCATCAAATTCTTCATAATACTTCCTTATGTTCGTCATCCTTTGAGGTATTTTAGAAAATTTAGACTCTCTGAGAATACAATTTTAAGCAAATGGTTAGATCATTTAAAGCTGTTCATTTCAGAATCAACTGTCTCTCTCCCTTTTTCTTTATTAATATGGAATACAGTTTTGGAAAGGATGACATTTAAATAACATTTATTAAAATATGTATAATTTATGCCATGTATTTGTTTAATGAAAACATTTTAATACCACTTCAGGAGGAAAGTGGGAATACATAAGAGCCCATTCAAATCTTATTGCTAATAATAAATGGCTTTGTTTTACTGGATATAAGTATTTAATCCCTTTAAGCTAGGATATAATTATAATTATATCTCTAATATTACTGAGTATATTGAAAAAGACAATTACGATAAAGTAGTTTTCTCTGAGTACGTTTTAAACACTTGACCGATTATTTCTATAGTATGAGAGCTTTATGAGTTATAATGAGCGAAAGAGAACAGTGATAAATACTTAGTTTATTAAATATTTTGATTCATGGTTATCAGTATAAAATTTCGAAAACATTCTGACTAAACAGTTATTTTAAGGTATTTCTGCAATGCTTATGCAGAATACTTTTATTTATTCATTTACACACTTACTTAGTTTAATGATCAAATCTACACCTTTAATTACTACCCACAAAATACCATTGCTAAAGATGAGATAAATAAAATATTTATTTTTTTCATGATTTCCCACATCTTCTTTAGAGATTATCAACAGATTTGACAATATATTAACAAATCAGAGTAATTAAAAATTGTATTTTTGTAGACTATTCTTCTACTTGCTCTTTTATTCTGTAACTTTAGAGTAAAATGAATAATTTTGCCAATTAAAAATTGTCATTTAGGTATGAATTATGTAACTATATTTTATAAAATGGTATTTTTAAAAAAATTTAAAATTTAATAATTATTTTTATTTAACTTTACTTATCGATTTATTTTATTTTGACCAGAGAGGGATAGTGAGAAAGTGAGAAAGCAAACCACCAAGTCCAGGACTCGAGCTATGGTCAGCCATATGGAAGTCCAGCAAGTTCCTTTAACTACCACACCACTTGCCAGCCCAAGAAATTAAAATTATCCAAATATAAATTACATAAAAGATATTGAGTTTAACTTACATGAAATTTAAAATTCAAAACATTGATAGAATTCTATCATATTTATACTTTTCCATTATTTGCAGAATGACTATTAAATATGTGAAACTAAACACATAAGAAACCATTTGAAGGAATTAGTTTAACCTACCAAAGATGAAATCAAGTTTAAGATACCAGATTTTTTAGAATGCACAAGTCAATTTTTATGGTTTTATACTCTACTCAGAAATGCAATCAGTGAATATTATGCGATTCAGAATAATCAGCTTTATAATGGCAGATAACTGAAGATCATTCCAGGTATAAATAATTTTCATAAAATTTAGGCTTAGACTTAAAACAAGTATAACGGAAACAAAGAGCCATAAATTCTTTCCTCTAAGAGGATAAATTTGAAAATGGGGAGATTTTATATATATATATAGTTTGCCTTTTCTAATGAGCCTATGGTCCCTGTAGTTAAGATTCTAATTAAACTGATAGAACAACAAATTACCCATCAGATTGCTTGCTTTCAGGTTTCTCAAAGGACCTCCCCAATGTATCCCAGTAGAACTGGTTTTCTCTAAAGTTGTATAATCTGAAAGTGGAAGAAACCCTAGACCTGTGATTAAAAAGATAGTAGAGACATTGATTGTAAATAATCTGCATAAATTAGATAGTATCTCATTAAGATATAATATGTACTAATCCTACCTGGATTGATTTAACCTGATAATAGCTACCCTTTCTAAAGACATCATAGTAATCAACATCCCCCTCCCCCACTTCATGCACTTCTGCTGAAAAACTGAATTTGTAGGACCCTCAGATGGTGTATTATTACATTGCTGAACTCCCATGTAGTCAATCATAATTCAAATCCCAGACCTGGAGGCTTAAAATTCATGCCAGGTGGAAGGGACCAGCAGTTAGTGTAATGGCTCTGTTCTTGGACTCCCATGTAGTTGACTGCAGTTTGCATCCCGGACCCAGTGGCTTAAAACTCACTCTGGGCGTGTGTGTGTGTGTGTGTGTGTGTGTGTCTGTGTGTGTGTGCGCCCAAGATCCCGAGAGGAGAATGGAGGAGAAGGGATTGCAGTGTGACAATCCCCCCTGAGGGATGATTTCTCGCTTTCTGTCTCTCTGTCTCTCTCTTTCTGTCTGGCGCATGCACGCGTCCTATAGCAAAAACCTCTCCCCAAAAAAAAAAAAAAAAAATCATGCCAGGTGCATGTGTGTGTGTGTGTGCTCAACATCCTGAGAGGAGAATGTAGGAGTAGAGATTGCAGCATGATCATCCCCCGGGGGTAATTTCTTACTTTCTATCTGTCTCTGTCTCTCAGCAAGCATTACGTGCCCTAGAACATAAATCTCTCTTAAAAAAATGAATCTGCATTCTCTCTAGTAAATAAAGTATCACTCCTATCAACTGTTATATTTTGCTTCTGTTTTTATTTTTTCATCGATTTAGTAAATATTATTTGGGGGATAAAGACAAACTAGACATTGTGTAAGGCACTAGAAAAATAAGTATTATTAAACACACACACACACACAAACAGACAAGTGAATAATAAAACAAATAAGGGATAGTATCCAAACAAACCAGGGCCTCCTAGTGCCCACATAAAACAAGAACACTTTCTGAAAAAATATGGTAATTCATATCAAATTACAGGTGACAAGTTTCACAGTAGTGTTCAATACATAGTAATGAATACCCAGGTATATGAGAAAATAGGATGTAACTGAAAATCAAAAAGTGAAAACACAATGAATAGGGACTGGTAGGTGGCATAGTGGTTAATGTGTTGGACTCCTATATGGCCAACTGCATTTCGAGTCCCAGACAGAGCGGATAGAAACTAATGCAAGGAATGTGTGCACGTGTGTCCAAATCCCAGGAGGAGAATAGAGAAGGGATTGTCATGTGGTCATCCTCCATGAGGGGTGATTTCTCACTTTCCTTTTCATTTTCTTTCTCTGTATCTCTCTCTGGCAAACAAACATACCCTATGATAAAAGCCTTTAAAACACACACACACAAACACACACTGGATGAACTAGAAATCATACTGAAGAGTTTTCATGTGTATGGATTTTATAATAAATGTGGATAATATTTCAGAAATGTAAAGACAAGATGGAGAATTTTGTCAGGGAATTGGAAGCAACAAACTTACCTTTAAATGAGACGTCCACACTTAAACATGGGTAAACATAAGTGGCCATGGTGCAATGGTCCAACTAATAAATTACAAAGAGCTCTGTGATTTTTAAAATCCTATTTTAAAGCATCAATGATCTGTTAAAAGCCATTTTCTTACATGAGCTAAATTCCAAATGGACATACCTTTTTTGACTATTATAGGAAATCACCGATTGTTTTTTCCATGGGATTTTTCACCTATTCTAGTATAGAACATTGAATCAACCTGACCAAGTAGTGAGTCTCTAATTAGGAAGGAAAAAAACCTGCAAAGCTTTGGTGATTAATGATATGACCAATTTGAAATGCAAAAAGACTCAAATGTATTGGAGGTTTTTCACACAAAACATTTTTGGTACCATAAATAGGGTTAAAATACTAGGCCAAATCTGTACAAGAAAGAGTACAATCTGTTTTGGTGACACCATCAGCTTAGAAAGGGAAACTTGGGCCAGAGGTGGCAAAGTGGTTATGATGCTGGACTCTCACATGACTGACCGTGCTTTGAGTCCTGGACATGATGACTTGAAAATCATGCATGTGAGTCAGAAGTCACAGGAAGAGAATGGAGAAGGGATTGTGATATGACTATCTTCCCAGGGGATGATTTCTCACTTTGCCTCTGTCTGTCTCTGTCTTTCTCGAGCAAGCATATGTGATATGTTCCAAACATTGGTGCCTCTATCAAAATTTCAACCTATACATTACAGTTCATGTATATTAGAGAGAGAGCTCCCTTTGGGAAGCAGAAGACTCTATCATTGATTAGTTTTAGAATCATGTATGGGAATTCTGATTTATTTCCAATTATGAATAAAAATTTGATTTTGTCTATAAATATTTCAACTTGTTTGGATGATTCTAAATTGAAACTTAGAATAATCCTCTGTCTCTTCTCAAAAGTGATAACTAAACTAAATGGGCCAAGAGAATATTACTGTGTCAAATGAATTAATTCTGATGGGAGGCTTTCTCCACCTTTCTTTTTCTTTCATTTTTGTTTCTTTATCATGCAAAATGTGAACATGTTTCATCTGTGAACCAGATCAGAATCTCCTCTTCCTGTAAAAAACTGATCAAGGCCAAAGAAGTACTCTGAGAGCAAAGGCATTATGACAGGAGTAGGTGGAGGGTTAATTTTAGGTCAATTACTTAGACATATGGTCCTGCTCAGGCCTTCTCAGATTTAACACTTCCATTCAGTCATGTCATCTTTCTTTCTAAGTCCAAATTTATTTATTGGTGCATCAGATAACACCTACTTAATACAGAGCACTCAGGTTGGTGGCAAATTTTGGTCCATGGTCAAGACTTGAGTGTACAAAGGAATAGTAGCAGGGCAAGAGGTATTTATTTTTATTTGTGCGCAAAGTCAAATTTTAATTTTCATTAAATTTCCATAAGGATCTTGAAAACTATTATATTTATAGAATAGTTCATAGGATAAAATATTGTATAAACAGGGCACACTTATCGACAGTGGTCTCCTGAATTGGGTGGCATGGTGGAAAAATTTATAGACACTGTTTTATTTAAAATTTTACTAGAAATAAAAGTAATAAATTATGCAGGGCCAGTTTCATAGTCTAGTTGTTAAAAGAACTGGATCCCACATGATTGACCTTGGTTTGGAGCCTAGCCTAGTATGCCTGGTACCTGTGTGAACCTGCCCCAAATCTTGAGAAATTGGAGAAATAAAGGAGAAAGCATTGCAGCAGGAACATTCTCATTTAGAGAATGTTTTCCCCTCTCTGTTGAACCCATGTACTTTATAGTAATTACAAAATAAAGGGAAAAAAATGCAGGGGAGAACTGTATATTCTTCAGTTGGACTTTGTTGTACATTTAAAAAAAAGGTTTTATAATACATATTTTATATTTCAATTTCTTTTACACATTCAATCACATATGTCACTTAGCTTGCAAAGTCAATATTCCAACATGTCCAGTTGAGAATACTAAACACATTATTTTCAACAGATAATAACCCATTGCTTTGTCCCATAAATGTCTTGCCACTCTATTTTTCTCTTTAATGTGTTTTGTATTACTATTAGTTCTCTTTTTATTATAACATGGCATCATTTGCCTGTTGACTAATACTGGATAAAATTTATTTTTCTCCTTAACTGCATATTGCAACATTTCATTTTTTTCCCCCTTGTCCAAATGCATTAAAATTTTTCTTGTTCTTTTTCACACATATCCTGTTGTATTTGATATATACCTTAGAAAACCAGGGTAACCCTGTGAACATTAAAAAGTATGGGGGTTTTCATCTCTAACAGGTCCATTTGATTCTTATTTATGATGTGTATTTCCTCTTTCAGATCTTGCAGGAATTTCCTCACTTCCTGGACCTCGTCAGCTCCTTTCTCCTGCCTCTCCTGCAGTTGTTTGTCTCTCTTCTTATCCATCTCTGTTAGCTTTGTCACTATGCATATTTTAAGTTCTTTATCTGTTAGGGATGAAGGCTATAATACAAGAAGTCAAAACCTTTCTTGAAAGTATTAAAAACATGCTAGATCATACAGAAAATTGAATCTCAGATGTAGAAGATAGAATGACTGGCCTAGAAAAATCTACCACGAAGACTGAGAAAATTGCTCCCCAAAATGATAATACTATATGAGAAATACTAGATACCACCAAATGTCCAAACACCTGAATAATTGGTATCCCAAAAGGTGAAGAGGCTCATAAGGGTATTGATAATCTATTCCATCAAATCCTGGAATAAAACTTTCCAAACCTAGAGAGGCATTCAAAATTTCTTTCCCAAATAGAATCAACCCAAGAAGATCTTCTCCAAGACACATGATAGCCAGATTGACCAAAACCACAGACAAAGACAAGATACTAAGATTAGCAAGAGAGAAACATCAAATTACCTACAAAGGATATCCGATATCAGTCTAACAGCGGACCTCTCATCAGAAACAATATGAGCAAGGAAAGAATGGGAAAATACATTCAAAATGTTAAGAGAAAAGCAATTTCAGCCAAGAATACTGTATCCAGCAAGATTATCCTACATATAGGAAGAGAAGACAAGAACATTTTCAGATAAACAAAACCTGAAAAAATTTACCAACACCAGACCAGCTCTCCAAGAAGTTCTGAAGGGAGTGCTATACCAGGAAAATGAAATGCAGACATACAGAAATAAGAGTTTAAAAACTAAGAAAATGGCCGACTTAATCGTAGGGACAAGACTGGAGTTGAATATTATATCCCAGAATTTAATCGGGAAGATCAAACCACAACAGGAGATAGATTAAGTACATTTGACTGAACTGGTGAAATAGAATTTCTTGACTTTTGAATAAAGCGTTGGTGATTTTCTTCTAGGATTTGTATTCCAGTTTTAAGGATTTTTGTTCTGACTTGAGCTACTGATAGGTTCATGTACCTACCATTTGAATAGAATCTTAACCTGTTTCCTGGCTTTAAGTTTTAATCAAAGTTTCTTAGCATTTCTTTGATTTATTAAAACTAAAACTGCTTGTCTTGAAATTAAAAATTATATTAAAAATACCTTTTTAATGACCATAGTAAGATATATAGCATCAAATAGGTGCTTCTTTAAAGTATATTTATTCTACTCAGAGTCAGACATGTATTCACAGATATGTATATATCAGCTAAACTTGCTATTGAAAGTAGTTAGGTTATTTAAGAAATTTTGTGAATCAATAAAATATGGGAGAAAAAAGTAATGGAAAGCAACTGAAGATATAGTGTGGGAGGAGGGTGGGAAATGGCAGAAGTAAGGAATACTGGGATATATATATATATTTATATATATATATATATATATAAAACTAGAAATGGAAAATTATCAATGATAAAATGTATTAAAAAGCGACTATGCAGTATATTCTGGATGGGAAATCACATTTTGTATCCTGTAATGATGCTTTGTGAAGGAATGTAAATTAATTAATTAAAAAGTGTTTTTTAATTAAAAAAGAGAATCAAAAAAAAAAAAGTATGGGGGTCAGCAGCTGGTGTTGTACTTAAGGCACTAGATTTCCACATGGCCAACTCCATTTTGAGTCCCAGTGGCTTGCAACTCATGCTGGGTGCATGTGTGTGCATGCCCCAAATCCCAAGGGGTTGATGGAAGAGAAAGGATTGCGCATGGTTATCCCCCCTGGGGGATAATTTCTCACTTTTTGTCTGTCTCTCTGACAAGCACACATGGCCTATAACAAAAAATTTATCAAGAAAAGAAAATAAAGTCTGTGCTTGAGTTTCTGTGTATATGGAAGTATGTATTTACTGTGGATTTGTTATTAAGATATAATTTTATGCTATATTATAAGTCATTTTAAGTATTGGCAATACCTCAATGTTTCATCTATGTTTCTTTCTGAATGATAATCCAGCATACATACACAACTAATTTATTTAGTGTATTTTTCATTAGGAAAAGGCTGATAATAAAAGCAGGAGCATCAACACTAAAGAGAAATTTGGACAGCGTTAGATGTGATATAAAAGGTAGAAAGCTCATTTCAGTGCTGAATACTACTCTCTAATCTGAGATCATAGTCACAACTGGGTAGTAGCAGACTAAACGATTAGATGTAAATTTAATTGATAAATTTTGGAGGAAAATATGGCCATTGAGGGCGTGGATGCACACCTGAATATACCACACATCACTAGTTATCTACCTATCCATATACACACACACGTTGAAGCTCTGATGGTGAGTGACAGTTAGTATAGGCTGGGGCATGTTTGAACACTAGCACATCTTTGCGTGTACTCTTCAAGCTAGTCACAGGCAGGCAGCAGTGGGTGGAACCCATAGGACTCAAGTTTGAGCACAAGTTCTCACCTGTCACTGACAGACTTCTGTTGATCAAGAATTCAACTCTTAGCAGTGTCCCTGCATTTATTTTACATGCACATATAGAACAAAACTTTGGTAATGAGAAAGCTAAACTTAAAAAGAGTTTACTCAGTTTAAAAATCAAATCTAGCACAAAATAAGATTTAATGATAATCTTCTGGATCTTTTATTTAAAATTTATATAAGTTAACTAATTGAAATGAAATAATTGGATGAGAAAGAATAGAGAGGCAAGGCATCCGTGGGACACAGAAATAGTTTATTACCTATTGATGATAATGTGTACAGTATCCTCAATTGGATTGGCCTGAGGTGTATTTCATGTTAGGTAAATTCTCTTTTCGAGCCAAATGATGTATACCAATCGAATGTATAAAATAATATAAAATAACATGAAATAAAGAATTAAAATAACTTGAGTACTATTCTGGTCAGCACTCAGAATATCAATTTATCAATTATGTTCACTTATTCATTCAAGTAATAATAATAATAATAATAATAATAAATAGAGAGTTTAATTTTATTATTTATCTTATTTTTGTTTGCTTTTTTTTTTCTAATTCCCAGAAGATGTATACCCTTTTAGAGAGATATGGGGTAACATACAGCAAGCAAGAGAGACAAAGCGATCTCCAGAAGGATGTGGCTACACTCTTCCTCTTCTCCATTTCTGTACCCTGTCAGTATTTTGAAGAAACACACACACACACAACATTTTTCAAGCCACAGGAACCAAGTTTTGAAATTCAGTAGGTCATGCAGGATCCAGTTTTTACCATTAGACTATGGAATTGGCCCAGGAGGATTTTATTTTTAATGTAATTGTCAGCTCAATTTTATTAACTTACCTTTAAAAAAGAATAAGCCATCTGCAATTATAGTTCTCAGGAGGTAGCAAAACACCATAGCTTATCATATACAAGAAGAAATAATACAAAAGCAAATGAGTAAAGGGGAGCAAATTTATTTCACTTGTCTATATCTCTCTGCTCTTTTTAAGTTTATATAAATCATTAATGAAACTCTGTTGACTCCTGGAAATATTTATTACAAACTGGCTACCAGATATTTCCTGGTTAAAGTTGGGGAATATCGTAGTTTTAGGGTTACCATCACAGCTCTAAAAGCTTCACTTAATGTCTTCTAATTCAAGAGTCCTCAAACATGAGTTGTTTTTAATTCTCAGGATTACTTGTAAACCCATAGACCATAAACTTTGGTTTCTCTTATATATTGGGTTGTTGGAAAACTACTGATGTCTGTTTTTCTATGCAAAAATAAATAAATAAACTGCATCAAGACTTCTCCAAAAACCTTGTAAGAACAGTCTATCTTAGACAGCTCTTAATTTACATTCAATGTTTGAAAATTACATTGGTTTAAAGAAATAGTGTGGATTTGTCATGACTCTATTTAAGGCAGCCTTCACATCCTTATTCCTCAGACTGTAGATCATAGGATTTAGCATTGGGATCACCATGGTATAAAATAAAGAACTGATGCTGTCAGTATCTAATGAGTGACTTCTTCGAGGCTTCAAATTGATAAATAGCAGTGTCCCATAGAAAACAGCGACAGCCATCATATGGGAAGCACAAGTAGAAAAGGCTTTTCTCCTTCCTTCAGATGAGCGTATTCTTAGAATGGACAAAACAATGTTGAAATAAGATACTAGAACTGTACCTAAGGAAAAAAACAAATTGGTAGTTGCAGATATAAAAACTACTGTTTCTGGTACATAAATATCAGAGCAGGACAATGCTAAAAGAGGTGCAATATCACAGTAAAAATCATTGATTACATTGGAAGAGCAATAAGACATGGAGAATACACAAGGGGAAACCACGACAGCTGTTGAAAAGCCATAGAGGTATGTGAGGGCTACCAGCAGACGGCACAACCGTGGGGATATCACCACCATGTACATCAGGGGGTTACAGATGGCCACGTAGCGATCATAGGCCATCACAGAGAGCAGGATGACCTCAGACACAACGAAAAATAAGAAACCTCCCAGTTGGATGGCACATTCATAGTATAAAATAGTATTTTTCTTCACTACAAAAGCAGTCAGCATTTTAGGGCCAATGACCGAAGAGTTGCCAAGATTGATGATAGCCAAATGCCTCAGGAAAAAGTACATGGGGGTTTGGAGTCCAGAATCAAGGCTGGTGAGGGTGATGATGCCCAGATTCCCTGCCACGGTCAGCACATAGATCACCAGGAAGATCAGGAAGAGGGGAACCTGCAGCTGTGGAGTGACTGAGATGCCAGTGAGAATAAACTCAGTGACCTGGGTGAAATTTCTGGGAGCCATGTAGGAATTTGAAAATTCATCTGTTTTGGGAAGAAAAGAAGGCATGTATATAATTTAAAAATATATATATATTATCTTAGGGGCCAGCAGGTGGTATAGTGGTTAAGGCACTGAACTCCCACATGGCCAACTGCAGTTGAAATTCAGGACCCTGTGGCTCGAAGCCGGGTGCATATACATGCTTAAAATCCCTAGAATGGAGGAGAAGAAATTGTGGCCATGCTATGCCCTGGGACGGGAGGGAGGGGCTGGTAATTTATTACTTTTGGTCTCTCTCTATCTATCTGATCAGAACACATACCCGATAGCAAAAAATCTCTCAAAAAGAGAAAAAGAAAGTAAAGGATTTTAGAACAATCACAAAATGGCAAGAGCAATATTTTGGGCGATAGTTATTTTAATAATATATTAATTAATCTAACTCAGGTGTTAATTCAGTTTTCTAGACCTAATAAATAAACTTTGCAATCCTATGAGAGACAGAAAAAGCAAGCATGGCAAATTGAGTATGATAAATTAAATAAATAGTCCAAATGATGGGATATTTTGAGAGTTTAAACTCCTTTACAATATATTTAATTCATGAAAATGTCCTTAGTGTGCACATGTTTATAGCCATAATTTATATTTTATGTTACTTGCATTGAAGCTGAGAAAGGCTTGAGGAATTGTATTTCTACAAATAAACCAATGGTTCCCTGCAATCTCTTAACCTAAATTTTCTTACTGTTTCCGAATAAAAGCTTATTCTAGGCACTATCATCGCCTCTTTATTTTATTCTTTCATAATATGCATTAGGTGTGTATTAAACTTGAAAATTCTTACATTCATGTGTATCTGTTTTTCTCATTTTTATTTTGTTAACTAGGACAAAAGACATGGAGATATGTCCTTAGATTTATTTTTCGGGTCATGTTTTTTTTAACCTCTTAATAGAAAATATTAGTAAAATTTTGTCATTTCATGGTTTCTTGACATTGTAGCTTACTGATACTACTTCTTTTCCCCTCCCTCTCTTTTCTCTTTAACTCACACGTTTTCAAAGTTCATTTTATTCTTTTTTATTTTTTAATTTTTAATTTGCCAGAGTACTTGTGGACTATCCATAAAGAAACAGAGAGAGAGAGGGAGAAAGTATCGCACATGGGGCATGGGTTTGCTACTATCTCTGCTTCTTCGCTTCTCCGTCCTTTTGGGGCACACGTGCACACCTACTTCTCATGCTTTCATGCTGCTGGGTTACACACATGAACTGCATGGCTGGCGATGTGGGATCCACTTCCTTTAATTACCAGATCACATCAGTCTGACCCATTGTAGTATTATTATTGTTTTAAAAACTATTGCCACAGGGCATGTGCACTCACTGGAGAGAGAAAGTGAGAAACAGAGAGGGGATAGCCGTGCTGCAATCATTTCCGCTACATTCTCCTCTTGGGATATTGGGCATGCGCACCAAGGTGATTGAGGTGATTTTTAAATCACTGGGTCTGAACCACAGTTGGCCATGTGAGAGCTCAGTGTCTTAACCACGATCTTGCCTGGTGGTCCCTATACTACTTTTAAAATAGTATTGTTACATATAAAATTTATATTTAAAAAATTATAAAATGTATCTACTTTTTAAATACTATTTAATACAATTTACTAGCATTTAATAAGCATTTCAGAAGATGTACAAATCAGCAATGTAAAAATTAATGAATTGTCACAAAACAAATACATCTCTGTTAGTATCACTTGGTATAGAAAAAAATATATTATCATCATGTAAGAAAATGTCCCCTTTTTCTTCCCAATGCTCTTTTATAATTTTTTTCAGATTTGACATTTTTGCTATAGCAATAATGATGTACATCTTTATTCTATGGTATGCATATAGTACTTATATTGTATATATTTGCCAAAGAACCATCATGTTACATGGATAAATATTTTCCTAGAGTTGTTTATTTTAAGAATGATCATTGATCCCTAACAAAGCCAATTATAATTGACTTTGACTTTTTATAATTTGACCCAGTCAAAATTCCTAGCTCATTTGTGAGTACCAACCCAATGCCCTGTCATTTCCTCATCTGAAAAGTACTTAATTCCAGTGAGTGAAAAGTATAATATCATAAATGTCTAAGTTTTATATTTTGAGAAATTAACATAATGTTTCCTTTTAAATATATATATATGTATATACACATATACATACATACATATATATATATACATATATATATACAGTAGTGAGAAGAAAAGGATGAAGTGACATTTAAGAATAATCAGAGAAATAAGACTAAAACAACTCCTAGAATTGCTAAGCCATTCCTTTTGACACCAAACAGAGAGCTTTTTATTTTTTAAATCAAATTTTTATTCATTTATTCACCACATATTTATTGAATATCTACTGTGTACCAGATGATGTTTACATGACAGATAATGAACTTATCTCTTACCTCATGGATATGATATGCTAATGACATGGAAGAGATAAAGTTTGTTACAGATGGGGTTGGCAGGTGATGTGATGGTTGGGGTGCTGGACTCCCACATGGCCAACGGGATTACGAGTCCTGGACCCAGTGGCTTGCTTTCTCACTTTCCCTTTCTCTCTCTGTCTCTCTGGTTGGACTAATAAATAATAGTAACATATAAAGTTAAATAAATAAATTTTAAAAACTATGTTACAGAAACTTCTAAACAACATAATAGTAAATTATAATACTTGCTAACTAAATTAAATAGGAAAATGCATTAGGATAATATGAAATATAAACTCCTTGAAATTCCACAGAAGACATTTTTGAGAGAGTGACATTATAAGTAATACCTAAAGCATAAGAGGAATTATTTATTTAATAGATCATAGTAAGAACACTGCTAGATTCTATACAAGAGTACATTTCTTCAGTAAGACATTTCCATATATGCTCTTTTTGACTGACTCACTACCTCATATAATCTCCCATTCCTATGTGCCTCTTCTGCATGAAACGGACTTGACCAGTCCTTTTATTCATGAACATTTAATGAGGAATCAATAAAAGAAGTCCAGCAAGAAGAATTCAAAAGACTGTCAAGAACAAAAAGAATACATAATATGTCAGGCACATTCTGACTCCACAGACATTAACCTGCATGGTCTACACAATAACTCTAGGAAATAGGTAGTAAAAAAAAATCTCCATTCAAGAGACAATGAGGCTGAGTTTCATAACTTTGGAAACCTTAAGAAAAGTCCCTTTGAAAATAAGTGGTGAAGGGACCAGCCGTTAGCATAATGGCTATGTCGCTGGACTCTCATGTAGTCGACTGCATTTCAAGTTCTGGACCAAGTGGTTAAAACTCATGCTGTGCACGTGTGCATGTGTGCCCAAGATCCTGAGAGGAGAATGGAGGAGAAGGGATTGCGGCATGGCCATCCCCTCTGGGGGGTGATTTCTCGCTTTCTGTCTCTCTGTCTGGCAAGCGCACACGCCCTATAGCAAAAACCTCTCCAAAAAAGAAAAAAAAAATAGAAAATAAGTGGTGAAGTCAATTTAAATAAACTCATTTTGTGTTTAGAATAAGTTCTCAAACTCTAACATGACACCTCTCCATTAAAGAAACCCTTTCTAGATAGGAACTGAAGAATGAGAGAGAAGACACACTTAATTGTGAGGGTATGCAGCCTGGCATTATGAAGTGGTTATTTGCATGCCTTGTTAATTACTCACTTGAGCCAGCTGACACATGCCTTAGATTCCAGGGGCTCTTTGGAAAAATCTGCGGGGTACAGGAAGTATCCTGACTATGGCTAGGAAATGTGATGCCTATTCTATGTCTAGGACTTGCCCGATATCCTCTTTGAGGCGTACTCAGACAGCCTTCCTCAAAGCTGCAGAGGAACAGCACAAGTGATCTGGCTTTACCTATGACGTATAACAGGATCACACACGTTAGTAACAAGATCAAAAAACATCTACACTGAAGTCCTTATCTCTAACTGTAGAACTTCAATCACATCCTTGAAAGCTTGCAAACAGCTCGCTGTGCCTGGTAAAATGTATAAAGAAGTTCAGCACAACTGAGCAGCGGACTTTGACTATGTTCACCTGCATCTTCTGCTTCTGTTCACCTGCATCTTCTGCTTCTGTGTTTTTCTTTCTTTCTTTCAGTCTTTCCTTCACAGAACCAAGCCCTGAGGGTGGACACTGGCACTTGATTAAAAAAATAATAGATAAAGATCTTTGTTATCATACATGACTAACACATTCAGTAGTTTTGAAAAGTAAGCTGGTATTGATAAGGAACAACACAGAGTTCGGGTCACTTTGTAACAGGTCTGTCTTCCACATCACTCCTAGTTGATGGAAGAGAAGTACATAGAGGAAAAAGAAACAGCTTTTTTTAAAGGTCATATATATATATATATAATTTTTTTAGTAAAAGAGTGCACTTGTATGGAATCTGATCTTAAGAATAAACAAAACAAAACTTTAGCATGATTCTAAGGTTATCCAAGAGCATCAGATAAGTTCTCAAATGAGGAAGACATGCTTTTATAGTATCTGGAGCCTTCAAGATGTTGGTGATAACTTCATTTAAGTTATAAGGCCTTGCAATAGTCAATGACCAATGTTTCTACTTACCTTAATGGAGAATCTGCTTTGTCTTCCTGTTGTTTCAATCCACAGAGGTTTTTACAGAAAAAAATTAAGTTTTTCTACCCTCCCCTTGAGACTCACTGCACTGATATTTTCATCTGCTCGTTTGGTTCATCAATTTATATCTGATTCAAGGTAAATAAATTACACATAATTACCTGTCCCTCAGGTAATATCTGGATATCTGTTAATTATCCTCTATGTGTTCCATCAGGAGAAGTCAAAAGTATTCTTAGTGCTCCTTAGTCTAACTGAATAATAAATTATACAATATTACTAAAATCTGAAAATCACAAATAAGCATTTGTAGTATTTTAGTTACACAATGTCATGAAAATAGTAAATATATCTCTCCACTCACACACAGAATACATGAGGAAACTGAAGAAAGTTTTCCTAGAAAAAAATTACATAATGTTTGATAATATTTTCTTTGACTGGATATTTTTGTTGAATGTATAACTTTAAGTTGACATAGAACAGTGTTTTTTGAGTTCTATAGTTCTTGCTAATAAATCAAAGTCAAATTATTTCTTCATGTGTTTACTATATGTTTTTCCCTGGCTTTTTTTTTCAAGATTATTTTTCTATTAAGATAAATGTAAAAGGGAAGAAAGGTGTGATAAACACAGAATGGGAGAGTGAGTGAGAGACATTCTCAATAGAGTCTCAAGTCACAATCTTCCCTCAACCTTCTAGTTAGGCAGAACCACACACACATGAATGCACTCCTGGTATGCATGGGGCAACCCAGCACACAAACCCCAATTTTCCAATTTTCCCAGCATTGTGGAGGGTTGAGTCACCAGTGTCACCAGTTTGCCACCAAATACTTCTGCTTGTTTTTTTGTTGTTTATTTGTTTATTTGTTTTGGTCACATCAGTATTTATTTTAACATGCTTTAATTTCATCAGCAATTTGTACAATAAAACAATTAACTGTCAACACGTACCGATTAGAGTAGGTAAAATTTTAAAAAAGAAATAAAGGCAGTTCAGGAAAGAAAGTGAAGAAATTATTACTATTCTATTGATTGAAATATTCACTTTGTAAACTTCTGCTTGTTTTTAAGAATTTCTTTTATCATTGGTTTTCAAATATTTTATTTGATGCACTTTGATTTTTTTTTCTGTTTACCCTACATGTAGTTATTTTAGCCTTTTATATATGTAATATTATGCTTTTTTAAAAATTGAAGAATTGTGGCCCATATTACATGTCATGTTTACTCTGCCTGGAGCAGTCTCTCTTTCACCCATACACATCAAATTAAAGTGTTGGTGACTGATTTTATAATAGTTATTGTAAAGTTGGTGCCTGTTGATTCGACTATCACTGCCATTTAAGCATCTATTTTAATTATCCCCTTGACAGGGTCACATGTTCTTGGTTTCTCATACGTCTAGTACTAGTAATTAAACATGGGTATTGTGAATTTTATGTTAATGAGTACTTTATGTTGTTTTGATTTGTTTTCTAATGCTAAATGTTTTGATCAAGAAAAAGTTGACTCTATTTGAAGCTTGATTTCAAGCTCTCAGATTTTAAGTAGCATTTACCTCAGAGATATTTACTGTGTGCCCAGGTGTTGAATCGACACTCTGACTTTTAGGAATGTGACTGTCTCCCTGACCAGTGCGCTCTATGAGAATGGTTCAGCACATGATAATGAGTCATTCTCTTAAGAGCTTTGTGGATATTCAGTATAGATAGGCACAGTTTAGGGTTTAGTCACAAAGTAAGAGCAACTAGTAACATAGGAAAGGATGAGCACCAATAATAAGAAAAAACATATAAGAAACATATAACAGTTTGTAAGTATATAGCCTTCATTATCCATAATTACTTTCATGCAAATAAATTTAATTATTCAAATAAGAGAAATTAGATGACTAGACCACAAAATAATCTAAATATATGTTGTGTGCAAAAGATTCTTCATACTTTATTTTAGGTTTAGAAAAAGCAAGAAGAGAAGATATCTTTCCTAAAACAAACATAGATACCTGACCTCAAGTAGTTTTTATTTGCTTGTTTACTTATTTATTTAATATTATACTTCACTATAGGTCACCTATGCCCAACTGAGTGAGACAGAGAGAGATTGAGAGGGAGAGAAAGTGAAAAATCATCCCTCAGTGGTTGTGGCAACATTGCAATTTCTTCTCCACCATTCTCCTCTTGAGATTTTGGGCATGCATGCACACATGCCTGGTGTGTCTCTAAAGGCTCTGGGTCCAAGACTTGAACTGCTCAGTCAGCCATGTGGGATCTAGCTGCCTTAACTGCCACGCCACCTTCTGGCCCCTGTTTTAGAATTTAGTGAGTGTTCTCATGGGAAGAAGTATGAGCTTCTAAGGAATTGCTAAGGTAAACATTATATTTTATGCAAGGAATATTGCAAAAGTAGTGACATTTAACTAAGACATAAACCATGAAGCTTAATTCATTGAATATACAAGAACAACTTTTCAGGCATTATATTCAGTTTTAGCTATCAAATCAAAAGTATTTATTTTATATGTATTAAAAAATATATTCATGGGGCCAGCAGGTGGCATAGTGGTTAAGGCACTGAACTCCCATGCAGTTGACTGCAGTTCAAGTCCTGGACCCAGCAGCTTGAAACTCACATTGGGCATTTGTGTGTGCATTCTCTAAATTCCAAGAAGAGAAGGGAGGAGAAAGGATTGTGGCATAGCCATCCCTCCAGGAGGTGATTTATTGCTTTCTGTTTCTCTGCCTCTGTCTTTCCAGCAAGTGCATATGCCCTATAGCAAAACATTTCAAATATATATATATATATAATATCATTTGTGAATATATATATATATATATTTGAACATATATATTAGAAATATATATGTATTAGAAATATATTTGTATTAGAAATATATATGTGTATATATATAATTTGGCATATCATTTGCATATAATATAGGCACATTTTCCTTTAAACTTAAAATAGATTAAAGCCAGCAGGTGACATGGTGGTTAAGGCATTGGGCTTCTTTGTGGCTCCACAGTTTGAGTCCCAGACCTAGTGGTTTGCTTTCTCACATTCTCTCTCTCTCTCTCTCTCTCTCTCTCTCTCTCTCTCTTTCTCTGGTGAGTGCACACACCCTATCCCTATAGCAAATTTTAAAAAACAATAATAATAAATAAATAAAATGACTACTTATTTTTTTAAAAAGGTCTAAATTACCTACAATAACAAAACCATGTTGTATTATATGCTGTATAAAGAGTATTTTAAAGTGTGTTTTTTTGTATTTTACAATGTTAATGTTAACAATTATTACCTTTTTTCAAATATTTTGAACCATGATTGATTTAATACATGATTACAGAACCCTTGGATAAAGAGGACTATTCCTTATAAAAATTGCATTTCTTCTGTGGTGGTGTTTTTTATTTATGTATTATTAATAATTTTTAATCACTTTGCTCCTTAAGCTATAGATGTGTATAATAACCATGGTGATCACTACAGAGTAAAATACAGAGTTTATCAGGAGCAAAGGAGCGTGTAGATTTGCATAGCAAGCACATAAAACGTAGATAAGCAGAGACAAAACCAGCACTCTCAGAGGAGAATACATATGGAGAAGACTTTTCATCTGCTCCCTGTAAAATATATTTGGCTTATGACTAACCGAATCTGAATACAAAACAATAGAACTACTGGGATAGAACAGACTGAATTAGAAAGCCAAAATATCATGATCAATAACTTTGTTTCTCATGCATCTGAACAAATTATAGACAAGAAAGGAACATCATTGGAGTAGAAATGACTGATAACATCAGAAGGTCAATATAAAGATCAATGGTAATTACCAGAGGCCAAAAGTTACTGTAGACGTACAGAATGATCACCAGCACATGAGAATGTCTCTGACATGATAACATTTGTAGAGAATTACAGATGGCCACATAATAGTCCTAGGCCATGGATGGTGAAATGAGATGTATGTTGATACTGAAGCTATGAAGAAAACCTTCTGTATTGCATTATGTAATAGAAACTGATATTTTGGTCTATTACAAAAATACTAGCATCTTGAAAATGTGACACTAGAAAGAATAGATCAATCAAAGCCAACTATCTAATAATAATAATAATAAAAGTAAAATATATACACATAGGTAAGTTTGAGTCAGCTTGATGTAAATAATTATGCTCAAGTTGTCAATCACTTTGATAATACAGATAATGAAGAAGATCCCAACAAAAGGAAGCTACAACTCAGACTGACTTGTAACTCCCATCAGAATGAATGAATTCTCTTGACACTGAGATTCTGTTGGCATGTTTAGTCCGGCTATCTTTTCTGGGAAGAAACAAAAGGATTGTTCTAAATGTTCCTCTAGAATCATCCAAACCAATAGAAATGTTTATGGGCAAAATGAAAATTGTAATTAATAACAGATGATAAAGTAATTACATATGTGATTCACCTCTGTGGGTGGGGGCGTGATGGCTACACTGCAATTCATTCTCCTCCATTCTCCTCTTGGGATTTTGGGCACACTCACACACACACTGGTCATGATTTTCAGGCTGCCTGATCCAGGACTTAAACTGTGATCAGCCATGTGGAAGTCCAGCTTCTTAACCACCACACCATTGTTGGTCTCCAAAGTATAGTACTTTAACTATGATTAGTTAAACCCCATTTTCTCTTTCATTCTAACTTCTTATGGTATTGTAATTTAACAGATAACATGGTTAATTAGCACATCTGTCTAAATTTTAGCATCTAGCAAACAAGGGGTTGCATTAATGATATTTTATTTGATGTTTTATGAGTATGTTCATGACATTTGTAATTTAGTGTATTAAATAAGTATATTCAATGACATTTATAATTGAACAATGCTATCTCCTCTGGCGTAGGAATGTTTATTCAGAACACTACCACAACCCAGTCTGAACAGATGAGTCTGGCATTTCATTAATAAAGGTATTATATTTACATTATTTCCATATCTTACGATGTTTGACCTTTTGCTTATTTTTAAAATTTTTGTTTTAATTGATATTTTAAAAATTATTTTCTGTTCTCTCACTCTTTAAAATTTTCCCACAGAGGAGTCAGCAGGTAGCCTAATGATGACTTCTCTGGACTCCCAAAAGTTGACCAAGTTCGAGTCCCAGACCCAGTGATTTAAAACACACAGGGCACATATTTGTGCTTGCCCAAAATCCTGAGAGGAGAATAAAGGAGAAGGGATTGCAGCGTGGCCATCTCCCCGAGGGGTGATTTCTAGCTTTTTGTCTCTCTGTCTCTCTGTCTCTCAGGTGAGCACACAGACCCTATAACAAAAATCTCTCTAAAAAAAGAAAAATAATGCCAGAAGATACAGATACTCAACAGAGAGAGACAGAGAAACAGAGAAAGTGAGAAAGCACTCCCATCATGGGTGACAGTCACATTCCAGTCCCAACTCCACCATCTCTCCTTCCTTTTAGCATTTTGTGCATGAGTGCACACATACACATACCCAAGTATGTTTCTCAAGCCTCTGAGTCTGGAACATGAATGATACAGTCGGCCATTTGAGAACCAGCTGCCATGAGCATGCCTTATTTTTTTCATTCTAAATAAAGATTCACATTATTATCAAGACAAATATTAACATTTTATCACACTTATATATATTCACTTGTATAAAGATTATATATATATATATATATATAAAATTACCACACCAATAGCTGGCCCAGTAAGAATAAAATTACCACACCAACAGCTGGCCCAGTAAGAACATTTTTAACACCAAAGAAATATTCCTCTTTTTTTTCTATATTTATTTATCTGCTAAGGCTTATTATATGATCAGAGTCAACAAAGATTTGCCACTTTGTCTCCCCTCCCTCATAGCTCTCTTGCAAGAGGTACATTTCCCCAGGAAGGAAACCTTACGAGGCACAATTTACCACTTGAGAATATGAATTTGCGGCATATTTTTCAATATTTGTAATGAATCATAGATCATTTCTATTCTAAAGATAATCATATTTAGTTGTCACACTATTCTCAATTTTTATACAGGTGCATCTTGGAGATATTGCAGATTTGGTTTCACATTATCACAATAAAATGAATATCACAATGAAGCAGATCACACAAATGTTTCGGTATCAGACTACATATATAATTTGTCTATACTAGGGCCTGCTCCATGGCCTAGTGGTTAAGGTAGCAAGATCCCACATGGATAACTATGCAACTCAAGTGCTGGACACAGGGCTGAAGAAACACAGTGTGTGTGTGTGTGTGTGTGTGTGTGTGTGTGTGTCTGTGCATACCCAAAAGTCCACAAGGATGGAAATATGGAGGGGAAGGGATTGCGGCATGAATTTTCCCCATATGGGAATTATTTCTCCTCTCTATCTCTTATTGTCTCTCTGGCAAGTGGACACACCCCTTGAGAATAAAACAAACTATGCTATACTATTGTCTGTAAATTGTGCAAAAGCATTATGAATAAAATATATAAGTACCTTAAGAAATGGAAAAGAAATAAGTAAAATATTTAAGGAACATCCATATAAAATTATCTGATACATATATAATAATAGCTTTAACTGGACTAATATGCGTGTATTCATATTGGCAAATTTCATTTTACAAACTGTAATAATTGAATATATAAAAGAAAAAATAAAAGTGCACAAGGCTTGTGTGCAAAAGTGATCAAATTATCACAAGGACAGAGAGAGAGATGAGAAGAGACGGCAGTGTAACCATGTCCAGTTGGGGGAGCATGCTTTCTCTCTCTCTTTCTGGAAATCACATGTTCCCTCTGGCAATTAATCAAACTAAAATAAAAAATAAAAATTTTGTTTTAAAAAGGCAGAAAAATATATACCAATTATATGTAGATGTAATAATAAAAGTAAATAAAAGAACAATTCAACCTGAAAAAAGAAATGTTAAGAGTCACCTGAACCTTCAGTGAACAATCATATTTTTGCTGGTGGTAGGTCTTGCCTACATGTTGATAGCTGCTGACAAATCAAATGATGGTTGCTGAAGATGGAAGTGAATGCAGCAATTTTAAAATCTAAGACAACAATAATAACGTGTGCCTAATCAACTGACTCATAAAAAATGTCTTTGTAAGGTACAATGGTGTTTGGTGACATGCTCTCTACAGTAGAACATACTTTAACATTAAAGTGAATCCACTCAAACACAGCTGCTGTTTTATCAACTAAATATTCCAAATTCTGTTTTTATTACAACCAGGAGTAGTTTTTAATGAGCCCGTTTCTTTGCTCAACCATAGAAGAAACTCTTTAAAAATGTTTCTAAATATTATTTTTATTTATTATTATTAAACAGTCAATCATTATATATCATTTAGATTGTAAAGAGATTGTACCCAACATGATATATGCCATACACCAGGCAAGTTGAGAATACTGTACATGACATCATCAACAGGCGACAAACCACATCTGTGTCCCACAAATGTCTTTTCCATTTTTTCCCAAATTTCCCTTCCTGCACTCTTCCCCTCTCCCACTTTCCTTCACATTCAGATTTCATTGTGAGATTGTAGCAATTCAGTCACTTATTCAAAGCTCCACAGAGAATTATTTTTCTCTTACTATTTTATCACATTTGTAGTTATTTCTTCCACTGAAATCTTGTAGTAACCAAAATCATTCATGAGAGTTAAAATCAAATTCTTCCAAAGTTCTTTGTAAGTTTATAATTTGACTTAATTCTATGAGTCACAAATGTCCTTAATGGTATCAATAATGATAAATATCTTCCAGAAGACTTCCAATTTACTTTGCCTTGATCTATCAGAAGAGTCAGTACCTAAGATAGCTATAGGTTTATGAAAAGTATTTCTTAAATAATAAAACCTGAAAATCCAAATTACTTCCTGTTCCAAAGGTTGCAACAAGGATGTTGGTTATGACAACAGACTATCGATGAACAGTAATATTTTAAAGTAGCTTGTTTTTCTGAGAAATAACACTTACTAGTGGGTTTAAACTATCTAGTAAGCCGTATTGTAAACAGATGTGCTTTCATCCAGACTTTATTATTCCATTTCTAGAGCACAGGCAGAACAGATTTAGCATAATGCTTTAGAGCCCTAGGATTTTGAAAATGCTAAATGATTAGACTAGCAGAGTGCATAATGGTTATGTTGTTGTACTCTCACGTAGTTCGTCAAAGTTAAGTCCCAGACCCATCAGGCTGAAACTCATACTGGGTCCGTGGACATGTGTGGATTCCCAAAATCCTGAGAGGAGAATGCAGGAGACGGGATTGCATCATGGCCAATCCCTTGGGGATATTCCTCACTTTCTATCTCTCTGGCAAGTGTATGCAGCCCATAGCAAAAATCTCTCTTAAAAAAATATGCAAAATGAGTATTTCCTCAACTTAAAGTCACCTGTGGCATTAGCCCCTAACAAGAGAGTCAACCTGTTCTTTCAAGGTTCAAAGCCAGTGTTTGACTTCTCTTGGTAGCTCTGGAAGTCCTAAGTGACATCTTGCTGCCTCATCTTGCACTTCAATACTACTGAGAACTCATTTCTTGAAACTCATGAACGAACATCTGCTTCAAACTTTTTCTATAAAGTTTCTTCTCCTCTTTCACCTTTTTAGAATCAAAGACATATATGTTTTCTTCCTGATTATGTTGCCGTTTAAGGCAATGCTCTGACATGTTTGATTGTCTACTCATTCCACTCAAACATTCTTTTTAACAGCAATAGGGTTTTGCTTTTCTATCACTTGTGTGTTAACAGGAGTAACACCTTTTATTTCCTTTAAGAATTTTTCCTTTGCACTTGTCTTGGCTATTTGGTATCTTTTTTTTCTTTTTTTCTGAGTCTTTTGTTAGTCTGATAATTCATTATACATCATTGTTGTGCCATTTTCATTTGTTTTTGTTTTTGTTTTTGAGAGGGCTTTTGCTATAGGGCGCGTGTGCTCGCCAGACAGAGAGATAGAAAGCGAGAAATCACCCCCCAGAGGGTGATGGCCACGCTGCAATCCCTTCTCCTCCATTCTCCTCCCGTGATCCTGGGCACGCACGCACATGCTCCATTCTCCTCCATTCTCCTCCCGTGATCCTGGGCACGCACGCACAAGCCACCAGGTCCGGGACTCGAACTGCAATCAACTACGTGGGAGTCCAGCAATATAGCCATTACGCCAACTGCTGGTCCCACAAATTGTTGTTTTTCTGACTCTTGGTCACACATGCCTGACCATGAAAACTAGCAACATCAATACTAAAGGTCAGAAGTGAGGCATAAAGTACAGAAAATTGTGACTAGTGATGAATGTAATCCCCTTAACTTGAGATGATGGTCATAATTGGAACATGTGGAAGATTAGAGGGCAGATCAGTAATTTAATGAATAAATTTTGAAAAAGAAATGACCATTGAGGGAATAGATACATCCCCCAGTATTCCTCACATTATTAGCTGTCTGATAACCTGTATACACATACACTAGATACATAATAGTGATTGACAGAAAGTAAATACTGGGGCATATCCCCTCCCCACCATGGAAAATCATTATTTTTTTAATTTTTAAAATTTAATTTATTATTATCATAATCTTGCTTATATTACATTGAATCACATATATCTTTACAGTGTATTATATTTCTTTTTCAAGCAGGAATTATATTGCATTTCTTTTTCCAGAAGGAATACCATGCATATCAGTCAAGATAAAGACATTACTATCCACATCTTCATCATCAAATAGCTTTTCATCATTTTTTTCAGATCATTATTATTATTCTCATTATTTTTTTAAACATTCAATTACTATATATCATTTGGCTTGTAAAAAGACGCTCAATTGGACTAGTCTGAGAAATATTTCATGTTGGTAAATACTGGGACCTATTTGAAAATATTTTTTTTGAGATTTTTGCCAAAGAGCATGCATGCTCACCAAAGGAAGACAGAAAGAGAAAGAAAAGGAAAGAGGAAAAGTGAGAAATCACCCCGGAGTTGAGGGGAGGGTTACACTGGCAAATGCAATCCCTTCTCCATTCTCCCCTTGGGATCTTGGACATGTATGCCTGGAATGTTTTTTAAGCCCTTAGGTCTAGGACTCAAATCACAGAGTCAGCCATGTGGGATCCAGTGCCTTAACCAATGATGTCAGCTGCTAGCGCATGAATATGTTTTTTTTTTTTTTTTAATTAACTCCCTAAACCAAACACGAATCAGCAGCAGAGGTGGAAGACATATGAATTAAAATAGTTTTAACACCAATTACTGACTGGCCACTAACCTAGCACACAAAGTTGTAACCGTTAGGAAACCACAGTTTATTTATTTATTTATTTTTAATTTATTCATAATAGAGTATGCATTTGAAAAAGAGAGAGAAGCACCTACTAAACAAGCTGCAATCATGCCACAATCTTTTTCCCTCGAGTTCTCCAGTCTGTCAAGATCTTGGAGATTGGTGCATGCCCAATAAGTTGCTGCTGGGTCAGGGTTGGGTACCCCAGTCAGTCACATGGGACTGCACATCCTCTGCAAAGTGCTAAGCGGCGACACGTTTGGCCCGCCTGAAGTACATTTATTTTATACACCAAAGGAGAATACTTGCAGCAAGAGGAAAGACAAACTTTTACAGAATCTGCAGTGTTTATAAACCAAACCCAGCATGACACTGTAGTCAAGGAGAGCTTCTATGTATTTCATTAAAAATATTTATTGTAATAAAGTAGTTTTAAACACATACAGTTAGTATTCAGAATATGAATTTATCAATTACATACATTCGTTCAAACAAATTTAAGAAATTTTATTTTAATGTAATTATCAGATCATTTTACTAATTTAGTTTAAGAAGGACTTTAGTCATTGGCTATTATCGTTTTAAAATGCACTGAGCCACTGTGCCCAACCCTACCCAGAAACAAATGAAAAAAGAAGCCAAAAGAGGACCAGCAGGTGGTGTGGAGGTTAAGGTACTGGATCCCACATGGCAGATTGTGTAGTTCACATTCAGAAACTTATGACTTGAAAAATCACACATGGTGGGAACCAGCAGTTAGCGTAATGGCTATGTCGCTGGACTCCCACGTGGTCGACCGTGGTTCACGTCCCGGACCTGGTGGCTTAAAACTCACGCCAGGTGCGTGTGTGTGCATGCCCAAGATCTCGAGAGGAGAATGGAGGAGAAGGGATTGCAACGTGACCATCCCTCCTGGGGGGTAATTTGTCGCTTTCTGTCTCTATGTCTCTCTCTGTCTGGCAAATGCACGTGCCCTATAGCGAAAACCTCTCCAAAAAAAAAAAAACACACATGGTGTGTGTGTGTGTGTGTGTGTGTGTGTGTGTGTCTGTGTGTCTGTGTCTGTGTGTGTGTGTGTGTGTGTGTGTGTGTGTGTGTTCGCTTTTCCCCAGGATCTTGAGAGGAGAAAAGGAGAAGGGATTGCAGTGTGGTCATCTTCCTGGGAAGGAAGTGGGTAGAGTTCTCATTTTAGCTCTCTCTCTCTCTCTCTCTCTCTCTCTGTGTGTGTGTGTGTGTGTGTGTGTGTGTGTGTGTGTGTCTTTCTGGTGATTCCATGAACCCTAGAACAAAACAAAACAAAAAGACAAAATAATTTGAAATATAGACTTCTCTCATTTACATCTTTTGTTCTTGTCAAACTTATATAATTTCATTCTAACATATCTCTCCTGACTCCTGGAAACATTTCTTCCAACTCACTCCCCAGCTTATTCCTCGGCTAAATTGTAGAACAAAAGATTGGTTTATATATTACTCTCATAAATCAAACAGCTTCAGTTTATTCTTAAGTCAATGTTTCCAAATCCTAGCTGCTTGAATTCTCAGAATTACTCGTAAATCTGTAAGTCATCCACCTAACTTTTGTTACCTTTTATGGAATGGAAACATAACTACCTTTTTATAACCTATATTTTCTAAAATCACATTGGTTTTAAGGAACAGCATGTATTTGATAGAAGTCTCTTAAAGGCATCCTTCACATCCTTATTCCTCAGGCTGTAGATCATGGGGTTCATCATTGGGATCACTAGTGTATAAAACACGGAAGCCATTTTGTCAGTATCTAATGAGTGATTAGTTTGAGGCTGCACATACATGAAGAGAAGTGTCCCATGGAACACTGTGACAGCCATCATATGTGAAGCACAAGTGGAAAAGGCTTTTTTCCTCCCTTCTGATGAATGCATTTTTAGAATGCACAAAACAATGTTGAAATAAGATACTAGAACAGCAATCAGAGAAAAAATCACATTAACAGCTGCAGATACAAAGACTATCGTCTCGGGAACTTTTGTATCAGAACAGGACAATGCTAACAGAGGTGTAGTATCACAATAAAAGTGATTGATTATGTTCGAAGAGCAATAAGACAGAGAGAATACACAAGGGGAAACCACCGTACCTGTAGAAAACCCATAGAAGTATGTGAGGCCTACCAGCAGACGGCACACCCGTGGGGATACCACCACCATGTACATCAGGGGGTTACAAATGGCCACATAACGATCATAGGCCATCACAGAGAGCAGGATAATCTCAGAAACAATGAAAAACACAAACCCTCCCTGTTGGATGGCACATTCATAGTATAAAATAGTATTCTTCTTCACTACAAAAGTGATCAGCATTTTAGGGGCAATGAGAGTAGAGTTGCCAAGATTGATGATAGCCAAATGCCGTAAGAAGAAGTACATGGGGGTTTGGAGTCGAGAGTCAACACTGGTGAGGGTGATGATGCCCAGGTTGCCAGCCACAGTCAGCAAATAGATTACCAGGAAGACCAGGAAGAGGGGAATCTGCAGCTGTGGAGTGGCTGAGACACCAGTGAGAATAAACTCAGTGAACTGGGTAAAATTTCCTGGATCCATGTAAGAGTTTGAAAATTTATCTATTTGGGGAAGAAAAAGAAAAGTATTTACAAATTTTAAGAACCCTTGTCTATGGTTGCAATAGAGGTCAAGGGCAATTTCTTCAGTGAGATTTCTTTAAATCATGTATTATTCTAACACATTTATTAAGCAGGGAAAGTAAGTATGGTAAATTAAGTACAGAAAATTAAAAAGAGAATCAATCCATCATTATGCCACATGGGAGGATTTACTCCATTTTCACTTAATTTGTTCTATGTTTGCAAACATTTGCATTGATAGCACATAGCTTATATTTTGCTTTAAGTATGAGAAAGGGTTCAGGAATTGTATTTCCCCATATAATCAGTTGATTTCTCACAGTTCCTTATTCTGAAAATTCTAGTTCCCAAAACACACGTATCTAGGCATTGTCTTGACTCTCTTTTTATATTTTCATGTTTTTAAAATATTTATTAGAAGTATATTGAACTTGGAATTCTATCGTTTATCTGTATAGATACATCTGCATCTGCTTTTTTATATTATAAATAGTATTTACTGATGCATAAGATATATAGGAAAGGCACAAAAGTCAGAAGTGTAGTTTTCAAAGAATTGTCACAAAATGTACACATACTTGTTAGCATCATTAGTAAGAAAAAAAATGTTCAAATCACCCCAGATGGTCCCTTCTTCATTATGTCAATCTTCTTTAATAATCTCTTAATCCTTCTTAATATTTTGGATTAATGTAATAATATTAACATTCTCATTTAATAGTACATGTGAAAATTGCATTACATAGGTTTGGCATAAAATCAGCATGCTATTTTAGCCTGGCTAAATATTTTTCAAGAGCTATTTAATAAAAATGAACACCTTACCCTGTCAAAACCAATTTGAGACCCTGTCTGTGCTGCCACAACTGCTAGCTCAGTGATGGGCACCTGGCTGAGGGGTTTGTCATAATGCCTTACTGAAATATTTGGAAGTTAAGTTCCTGTGACTCGAGACTACATCAAATACATGTTTCAATTATGAAAGCCTAAAAATTAGGACTTTTTTTTTTCCTTCTGTAAAGGAGAGAATAGAAAGGCATTATAGTTACTTTTTCAGAGTCAGAAATACAGAATGTAATGGCAATGTAAAAAGAATCAGAGAAATAATACCAAAATAAATCTTAATATTGTTGAATATATGATATCAGTTTGTTTCTGACATCAAACACTATTTTTTTTTTGAGAGGTTTTTGCTATAGGGTGCATGCACTCACCAGAAAGACAGAGAGAGAAAGAGAGACAGAAAGCGAGAAATCACTCCCCAGGGGGTATGGCTACGCCGCAATCCCTTCTCCTCCATTCTCCTCTTGGGATCTTGGGCACGCACACACATGTGCCCGGCGTGAGTTTAAGCCACCGGTTCCAGAACTCGAACCGCAGTCGACCATGTGGGAGTCCAGCGACATAGCCATTACACTAACTGCTCGTCTCAAAACACTATTTTTTTTATTTCTTTTAATTAGCTTCTTACTTATTTATTTACCACATATTTGTTTTTCTAATACGTTTCAGACAATGTTCAAGCTTCAAATATATTATTTGTCCTTCACCTAATGTAACAATTACTTCAGTATCAAGGGAGAAGTCAAAATTAGTTACAGTAATAAATGAACAAGATAACTGCAAGCTATAATGCCTATATAAATACATTAACAAAATGATTCATTAATATAAACTGGGTACATAATTTCACATTGGTCATCAAGAAAAAGTCTAACAAAGTGATATTTGAAAGAAACCTACTAATTGAGAAAGAACCAGTTTTTTCATGAATTACAAGAAGACATTTCAGGATTCTTGACAAGAGTGAATTTCTTGAAAATGCTGCTCTGATGGAGAAATGTGGTATTTGACATATATGTATTTTTTTCCCATTTACTCATTACATATAATATCGCCCTCTTCTTCACAGAAGGGACTTGCCCAGGGACGGGCAGTCAGCATCGTGGTTAAGGCGCTGGACTCCCATGTAGTCAAGCATGGTACAAGTCCTGGACCCTGCAGCTTGAAATTCATGCTGGGCCCAGGTGAGCGTTGCCCAAAATCTGGAGAAGAGAATGAGGAGAATTGCAAGTATGGCCATCCCCCCGGGGAAGGGAGTGATTTCTCACTTTTTGTGTCTCTCTATCTCTCCAGCAAGTGCACATGCACTATAACAAAAATCTCTCTCAAAGAAAAAAAAAAGGACTTGGCCATTAGAAATTACTCATACACTCTTAAGGAAGTATCATGAGAAGTCCCGCAGGAAAAAGTACACAACCCTCTGTCAAGAAACAGATGGAATTCATTTTGTGCTGAGCACATTTCTATGAATTTGCAAGTGTTAACTCATGGGATGTATATACTAACTCTAGGAAGTAGTTAGTAGTATCATTTAAAGGGGAAAACACGAATCAGTCTTTATGAACATCTTAGTTCCAAAATAACATGTATATGTTATGTTAGGTGTACATAACCCCTCCAAACACACTTGCAGTCCATGAAGAAATGAAAAATATGACTTCAAATTACATGATATTTAAGAGGCAAGGATACTGAGGCACATAAATAATAATAGAGACAGATTCTTGCTAAAATATATAACTAAACAGTGAGGTAATTGAAATCCACATTAGTGAAAATAATGAAGAACGCAGAGTATTGGGAACTGTATAACAAGTCTGTCCTCAGCTTTAATCCTACTGATGATTGAAAAGTTTATTGAAAAGAGGAACAAAGAGAGTATTGCAGAATACTGGCTTCTTTAAGATCTTAGTGATCACCCACTTTAAGTTATTTGTCCTTAGAAGTGACAAAGACCCCTGCTTCACCTTACCTTAGTTGGGATTCTGTTTTGATTTCTTTGTTTTAATCTTGGGCTTTTGTAGAATGCACTTAAGTTTTTCCTAATCACCTGAGACTCATTGTGTTGCAGTTGTAATCTCGTTGAAGGTAAACAAATTGTGCATAATTACCTTTGGGAGAGCATCTTGTATATCTGCTAATTACTTTCTGAATGTTCCATCAGTTAAAATCAAAAGTATTTCATTACTCAGTATATGGAACCTCTATCACCCTTATCCTTAAAACATATAAACACAGGACAAGGAAGGAAAACTACAGACCAATATCTCTGATGAATATAGACGCAAAGATTCTCAGTAAATAAATGATGCAATATTGTTAAACAGTAGTAGTCACAGATAAGTCTTCATGAATAACTTAGTTTAAAAATATTGTGCAATTAGTAAGTATACCCAAAACTTCCAATGCACATACAGTCCATTAATAAATGGAAGAATGACTTTATAGAAAAATTTTACACAATATTTGATAATACTTTAATTGATTGATATTCTTGTTTTATATAAAATTATAGGTTGAAATAAAACAATGCCTTTGACTAGTGTTGTTTCTGCCAAGAAATAATTTTGTTATCTGCTTATAATGTACATCTTGTCTCTAGATATTAAAAAAATAAACATAGAAATGATATTTTGTGAAGAGATGGGGATGGCCATGCCATAGTTCTTTCTTCATTCTTAACTTAAGATTTTTGGCTTACATGCACAAGCACGTGTATTTTTTGAGCCTCTGGGTCCAGGACTTCAATTTTACAGTTGGCCATGTAGGATCCAGTGCATCTACTTGTTCTCCTGTCCATTCATTTCAAGGTCCTTTCATCACACTGGAATCCTCCTTCAGAATGCTGGGTACATGTATGAATGCATAATTATGGTCCTGATTGGCTGAATGTAGGGGTGACTGAGTGTGCAGATCCAATTTCTGTCTGACTTTCTTACTTTATCTCTCTCGCTCATGAAGTCATGAATATATATACTGAATAAATAAAAAAATAAATGGTTTATATCATTATTCATAGATTTTTTCTATTTAATTTTAAATTATTTATTTCCACTTATGTAGTATTGTTGACATAAGCTCTCTAAAGCATTTAGAATGTTATTTAATCATTTTTTAATATTCCATATTAATAACTGCCTCCTTATTGACGTAATTTACATTAGAGTATTTATAGAGCATAATACTGTGATTTTCAAGTATTACAGTGATAAGTGCTGCTCCACCATTTACAAAAGTTTATATTGAAGTCAATAAAGTGAAGTGGAATTGCTCTGATTGAGATAGAGGAGCTGGGCCAGCATGAGACATAGAGTTTAAGGCAGCTCGATCGCACATGACAAACTCCACATTCAAATCCCAGAACCAGTGACTTAAAAATCATACTGGGTGAATGTGCACGCATGCTCAAAATCCTGAGAAGAGAATGGAAAAAAGGGGATTGCATCATGCATCCCCTGCTGAGGATGATGTCTTTTTCTCCCCCTGTGTCTCTCTAGTGAGGGTATGCACCCTATAGGACAAATATATTTAAAAGAAAAAGAAGAAAAGAAGAAGGAGGAGGAGGAGGAGGAGGAGAAGAGAAGAAGAAGAAGGAGAAGAAAAGAAGAGGAAGAATGCAAAGCAAGAGAGAGAGACACACACACATTCTCAATATTCGGTGTTTCTGAAACATTCAGTGTTGGCATCTGCTTGCAAGCTTAAGAGTAACATCTCTCTGGATGGTAATACTGTCAGCATTCTCCCTGGGACTTGGTCCTGGGAAGGAAAAAAAAGAAAGGAGACAGATGCAGAAGTAGAAATGCAGATGAACACAGACATGCTGCTGCTCAGTCATGCTGAGCTTCTTTATTTAAACATTTTACTAGACACTGTGAATTGTTGTGCCAGATTTCAAGGATGCAGTTGAAGTTCTATGGTTAGAGATAAGGATGTTAATGTATATGTTTTTCGACCTTGTTACTATCATGTATGATCCTGTTATGTGTCATAGGTCAAGTCAGATTACTTACGCTGTTCCTCTGCAGCTTTGAGGAAGGCGATCTGCGTATGCATCGAAGAAGATAATGTGTAAGCTATAAACATTGTATAGGACAGGCATTACATGATCTAGCCAGGGTCAGGATTTTCCCGTGCCCTGTAGATTTTTCCACGTAGTCCACTGGTATCTAAGGCATGTGTCAACCAGCTCCAGTGAATAATTAATGAGGTGTTCTGATAACTGCTTCCTGCTGCTAGCATGCATACCTTCACATATCCCCTTTTCTTTTTTTAAAAGCCAACATGATTCTCCCATTTAGGAAGAGGTTGACACTATGAAACACATGTGTAATATGTGAATGCAGTAATAAGTGGTTAATAGAATAATTAACAGAAATATAGCTTCAAATAGTAATTGTTTAAGGCAGTAGAGGGTTGAAGGACAGAAATAATTATGTTAGGATGCAACAAAGTATCATAGAATTTACAGAAAGTTTTGCACACATGGCAAGAAATAGATTTTATTTTTTTTTTCCATATGGAAGATTTACTGGGGAGTGAGGCAAGCCAGGATATGAAGAAAAGACATTGTATGTAACTACTTAATATATACCGAATGTCTGCACTCTATGACTGAAACTGATTGACTAACGGTTGTACAAACACAGGAGATGGGTGTGAATGTCAGATGAGGAGTGTGTGGAGGAGTGGGACCTAGCGAAGGACATTTGGAGAAGGGATATGGAGGTAGAGCATTGACAGGATGGGAAGGTGTGGTGTTGTTGAAGATATTTTGACCAACGGTACTGGGGAGAAATGTTCACATATTGAAATGCTCCCATTGTAAGCTAAACAATGTGATTGAATGTATATACAAAAATAAATAAATAAATTTATTAAAATATCAGATGACTGTATGTTTGGGAATTTATTTCTGGGGACTCTTTTCTGTTCCGTTGGTCCACATTTCTGTTTCTGTGTGAGTACCATGTTGTTTTAATTACCACAGCTTTGTAGTATATTTTTATGTCTGGAAGTGAGATGCCACATATTCCACTCTTCTTGTGCATGATTGCTTTGGCAATACGAGGTCTTTTATGATTCCAGACAAATTCTGATCATCTTTTCTAGATCTATGAAGAATGTCTCTGTTATTTTTGTTGGAATTGCATTAAATATGTAGATTAATTTGGGTAGAATTGCCATTTTGATTATATTAACTCTTTCCGATCCAGGATCATGAAATGTCCTTCAACTTTTTTTGTCACTTTCAATATTTTTTTAAGATTTTCTTTTTATCCCCCTCTTCTCACACTATCTCTGGTGTCTACAGTTGTCTTTCATTCCTTCCTCCTTCATTTTATGGATCACACAATTTCTTAAATAGTCTACTTTCAATAGCAAATTCAGCTGATAATTTCAAGAAAAGCAGTTTTAACTTTAATAAATCAAAGAAATGCTAAGTAACTTTGCTTAAAACTTAAAGCCAGGAAACAGGTTTAGGATTTTTCTCAAGTAGTATGTACATGAACCTATGAACACCTTAAGACAGGACATAAATCTTTAAGACCTGACAAAAAAGCCTAGAAGAAAATCAGCAATATTTTATTCAAAAGTCATAAAATGCTATTTCACCAGTTCAGTCTCATGTACTTAATCTATCTTCTGTTGTGGTTCAATCTTCTCGATTGAATTCTGGGATATAATATTCAACTCCAGACTAGTCCTTGTGATTAAATTGGCCATTTTCTTATTTTTGAACTCTTGTTTCTGTGTGTTTATATCTAATTTTTCTGATATAGCACTCCTTTGAGAACTTCTTTGAGATCTAGTCTGGTGCTGGTAAATTCTTTCAGGTTTTGTTTATCTGAGAATGTTCTTGTTATTCTTTGGGTCTTTTAAGTATACCATCATATGATCTGAAAATAAAGATATTTTCAACTCTTCTTGGCCTATTTGAATGCCTTTTATATTATTCTCTTTTCTTTTTTAATTAAATTTTATTTTAATTTCTCTTATACATTCAGTCACATGTGCCACTTAGCTTGTAAAGTGAATATTACAACATGAATACATTTCTCACCAATCCAGTTGGGGATAACATACACAGCATCATCAACACATAATAACCCCTTTCTCTGTCGGACAAATGTCTTGTCTCTCCATTTTTCTTCTTAATGTCTTTCCTCATACTATCCTACTTCTCCAACCCTCTTCTCACGCTATATCTTGTATCTATAACCATTTTCTATGTTTCTGTATCCTCTAGTCATTCAGTGTCAGCTATAGAGTGTGAACAGTCAGTATATATTAAGTGGAGACATACACGGTCTCTCCTTCATAGCCTGGATTGATTCACTTTGCAGTAAATCTTCCATATTCATCCACTTTCTGTCAAAAGCCAAGGTGTTTCTTTTTTTTCTTTTTTTTTTTTTAATATTAGTCATTCTGAATGCTGTTAGGTGGTATCTCATTGTGGTTTTGATCTGCATTTCCCTTATGATGAGGAATGTTGAGTATTTTTTCATATACCTTTTGGCTATTTGTATGTCTTCCTTGGAGAGACTTTTTTTCAGCTCATTCTCTTATCTTTTAATTGGGTTCCTCATTCATTCTGGGTAAGCCACTTGAGTTCCCTGTGTATTCTGGTTATTAGTCCCTTATTTGAAGCATAGTTTACAAAAATATTTTCCCATTCTGAGGGCTGTCGATTCACACAAAATTTTCCTATTCTTCTGGACTCAGAATAATAGCTACATTGTAAAACATGATTCCTGATTTTCTATGGAGTCACCAAGGGGCCAGACAACACAACCTGCAATTTTAGGAAAGTACAGTTCTCATAAGGTGAATTTCAGGGAAGCAGAGCAGAAACACATGCTAGAATAAACAAATCTTATAAATAACTTTCCTTCTCTTTATGGACTATTCCCTGGAATGCTATCTCTTTCCAGAGGAATCACACATCCTCAGTGATCATATGTGATGAGTAATCTTTGGATCTGCCATGCTTATTGTGAACAATGACTCTTGAAGTGATGCATTTTATTGTACTGCTTTGCTTTTGTCCCTGCCTCAGTTCCCTCTGTTTTATCTCTTAATTTCCTTAGGGTTTTACTTTCCAAATAATGTCAATATTTAAATTCTTGCATATGACTCTGCTTCCAAGAAGGTCCACACAAAGATTATAATATAAGAAGAACAAGTTACAGAAAAAAAAAATGTTTCTGATTTCTCCCTCTTTTCCTTGCTAGCTGCAATTAGTTTTATAAATAAATAATAGAAGTAACAACTTATCACCCCTTCCTGGAACCCAGGAGTCTGACGTAGACCTTGCTGGCTAACCTGGCTGGCAAGGAAACTGCTTTGCTCTGGAGCTGGAGCCAAGAGGAGTGGAAGTGGAAGTGCCCAGATTCATACAGGAGAAGCAGCTGAGGTTAGGGCCTGTCAGGATCAGTAAGGGCAGACAGGCATTTCATCATGGGTGTCTTTTTCTGTAGTACTTTTTCCACACTGTTTAGAGCTGGGAAACAAGGATTTTGGTTTTAGGACTAGAGGGAGTGGGAAAAAGCACAACTTTGTACAGATTACAAGTTGGAGAAGTCCTACTATTGGATTTAATGTTGAGATAGTAAGATGCAAAAACCTTAAATTCCAAGTCTGGGATCTAGAAGAACAGACAAATATCAGGTCATAGTGAAATATTATCCAGACAGAGGTGCAGTTATTTATATAGTAGACATTTGTACCTGAGATCAAACTAGCATTTCCAGGCCTAATTAGCTGCTGTGTTGGAGGAAAAAGATCTCAGAAAAACCATTTTTGTAGAGTTTGCAAACAGAACATTGAAATGACCTTGACTCTTTCAGAGATGGCAAATTCACTTGGGCTGCCATCCCTGAAGGACCAAAAGTGGCAAATATTCAAAACGTTAGCCACTAAAGGCACTGGGCTTGATGAGGCCATGGAATTATTAGTTCAAAAATAAAAATATATACCAGACAGTAATTCAATCAATTCAAACTCTTTGAAATGAAGGCTACATCACATATCCCTTTGGAAACAATCACACATGCTTCACATTTCTAAATGTTAAAGCTGTCTCATTGTTAATATATGTTGAACTGACTACAGCATTTATAATCAATATGAAGAATAAGTATTTGGTTGTATGACTAACTCAGTTGAATCATCTGAATGATCCATATAATGTATAATATTCCTTTCTTGCTTATGCTAATGTTTACATGAATGGAATTCTTATTCATCTTTATCCCTATTAAAGAATGCACTTGGGCCATCCAGGTAGTTAAGGCAGTTGGATCCCACAAAGCCAACTTCATGGTTGGAGTCCCAGACTTGCAGCTTGAGAAAATCACTGGGCACGTGTGCATGTGTACCCAAAATCCCAAGAGAAGAATAGAGGAGAAGAAACTGCAGCATGACCATCTGCCCCCCAACGTGATTTTCTCAGTTTCTCTCTCTCTCTCTCTCTCTCTCTCTCTCTCTCCAGGGAGCACACATGTCCTATATCAAAAACTTTTTTAAAAAAATTAAATAATGAACTATTTTTATGGGGGAAAAACTCCTATTTTTAAATTAATGGTAGCAGTCTGTTTGTATAAACACTAACAAATATCTTAGCCCACATTTTTTTCTCTTAAATTAAGTCTTTCCAAAAACTAGACTCAATAGAGTAGGCTAGAAAAATAGTGTATGTAATGTAGTCTTCATTTGCTTAACTGACTATTATATGATAAGCTACTTTGATTAAAACCTTTTAGGTATAGGCATGAATATTATTTTGGTGGTTAAGTTTAGTAAATTATCTATAATTGTCATTTTATGATATCTCATATTTGCCAAAATATTTCAATGTTTACTGACCTTGCTGATCCGTGCATAAACTCTGTGAGGTAGATAGGATAGGTTACAATGCCTTCATTTTATGGACATGGAGCCAATGTTCCAATAGCTTGGCTCATGCAAGGTTACCTGCTAATGAGACAGGAAGAGGGATAAAAATGAAACTTATGGGGCCAGGCTGTGGTGTGATAGTTAAGGCAACTAGATGCCACATGGCCAACTATGTGATTGAAGTACTAGACTCAGTGTCTTAAAAAGCATTCTGAGCACATGGATGTGCAAAGTCACAATCCCAACAGGAAAATGAAGGGATTGTAGCCTGGCCATCCCCCTTGGGGTGGGAGCATGGAGGTGCTTACTCTTTTTCTAGCTCTCTCTTTCTCTTTCTCTCTCTCTCACTCTCTCATCTCCAGGAAGTACACACACTCATAGCAAATTCAACAAATAAAAAGTAAGATTTTGGGGTAAGAAGCTTGTTTCATAAGTACTTCCTGAAAATATTAACATTAATAATACAGACAACCTAATTCTTATATAAAATTATGCTTATTAGCCACAGTACATTCAAAATAATGTCTATAATGTTATTTGTTATACTAGTAAATATGATCATATGGCATAGGAAAAAGCTATTCTAAATGGTTATATTTGATGGAACTCACCACATTAAAGAAAAATGTTCACACTTAAAAAAAATGTAAAGATCTATTTTTAAAAAAAGAATAATAATTTACTTACCTTCTCTTTCTTTTCTATTACTTTGGTTATTTTCAATGTTAGTCATGGCCACAGACTATTTAAAACATGCCGTAAATACAGTTACTCCATAAGTTGAGTTGTTTCTTGGTGAGAAGGATGCGAATGGCCTTATATTATGAGGTATGTGCAAGCATTGAGAAATAGACTATTTGATTTTGGCTCTATTTATAACTGTGCAGCCTCCCTTGCTCCTATCCATTTGAGGGTTTGTTTTCTTTTCATTCTCTCCAGTGCATTGTAAACCACTTAATATCACGTCACTATGTTTCTTTTCAATATCAAGAGTTCAGAGTTTATTTCCTTAGTTTGCAGGTAAGAGCCTTGAGCACTGAATCACTGTCTCCACATTCCTTTCCAATGCTGATGTTTATTCAAATGGTTCCAGGGTCATAGCCTATGCTCTCCTACTGGAGATAGCACACCATTAGAGTTGTAATCTCTCGTGAAGGAATTCAACTCAATTCTCTAAGTATTTGCTAAGTTTTCCCCTGTAATAGGCACTAGAAAGGAAACAGAGCAAGAACTTTTAAAATATTTCCCTTGTCCATGGAAGCATAAGACACACAGACCAATGAGTTCACTTGTTATGAAGAGCTATAGCCAAATTACAATAAGAAATCACAAATAGGAAGACAATCTGAAGGGGGAAAAAAAAGCAGTTACCTGTTTATTCCCCATTTACCTCATCAATACTGAAATGTAAAAATTACTGTTTATCTTGAGGAAAACACTTTGAGGACGTTATCCCAAAAGACTTAAAAGGAGCTGAAAATCCCATGTGAGCCCAGTACTATGAATCTATTAACTCTGATGCTTGGAGGAAGAGTCCACTTCTGAAAAACACATACGAACTGCTCCCAACCTTCACCTGCTACACTGCTAAGTACAAAAAGTTCCACTGGGTCTAACTTCCTGAGATTTCACCATAATTTAGAGGTAAGGCTTTTCAGAATTTAACCCTGATCTTAATCAGCTAGGCTGCCCACCTCAGAGACGCTGAACAGTATGTGTGGTGAGTGGGAAAGATAAAACAGAAAGGTGGGATTACAGATTGTCATTCAAAAATGTGTAACTCCACTTTCCAGTCAAACCCAAACTATCCCAGAGCTTAGTAACCACAGAACCCTCTAAAGCTGCTCTGTATTAAGTACAAATACATGCCTGTTCTTTACCTCATTTTTGTTGCGTTGTAGAATCTCTCTTCTACAAATGTTTCCCTCCTCTCTGATATTGAGCCAAGATTTTCAGGAGTGAAAAGAACTCAGAGCTTCTGCTCCAGCCTCTACTGGCTTCAGTTTGTCAGAATCCTGGAGGTAGAAGTTAACTGTTTTCTGTCCTCTTCATGGAGAGAAAGCCGTTGAGAAACAAGTGATTCTAGAGATGAGTGGAAGAGAGAAGGAAAAAAAATGAGACTATATGGAGAGTAGAAAGACAAGAGTCAACATCTCTTGGCTCTCAAGCTGATTCTATCCAATAAATCACAAGGTTCAATCTTCCTTCCCTGTTCCTAGCTGGGCTTTGAGATGTCCCTATGGTTTCTGGTCATTTACAGCTTTACATAAATTTTACTTTAGTACTGAAAATACATTTCCATGTATCAAAAAGCCATGACCAGCCAAATTCATTCCAATTTAAAACTTTAATTTTAAACCCAATTCAAAGCATATTTCCTTTGAATTTCTATTATTCAGTTCCCTAACAAGGGCAATGAAATTTCTACCTAATATCTTTAAGATTATCTCTTCCATGAGAGCCAGCCCATAATGCCATTCTCCTACAACCTTCCACCTCTGCAGGCTGTTTCTTGACTAGAATCCCAAAAAGATGACTTGAGTCCAACAACTTCCTACAGCATTCACTTGCCCTATAGGCAATTCATGTACTCATGACATGCGTGGGTAAAATTGCCTAATTGCTTACTAGCCAGCATCTTTTTCTCTTACCCCTGCCATTGTGGGCTGATACAGTAAACTCCCAACTGTAGAGGTGAGAGGCAAACATAAATTTTAGGTTTATACATGTCCCCTAAATTGTCTTAACATCTAGCCATAAATGAATTAAAATCTGATCACCCCTCCTTGTATTCAGTCTCCAAAATTGGGTTATTTTAGAGTCCTTCCCTACCTTTAGTGGGAAGTAACATCCATACAACAGTGTATTCCCTAAGTATTACTAATACAAAACCTTCTTTGGTGAACAGTGGAAAAGTTCTTGGAGCCAGTTGTTCACTGTTTTTAGCAATTCCTGTCTGGATTTCTGGTATTTGGATGTGTGGTATAGCCTGCACATGGATAGAAATTTGAGAGCTTTAAGCTACATTTGTAACCAACAGGAAAATCACATCCAGCATCCCATCTGAGTTTAAATAATATTCACTGAGAAGTATTTATTATATCCTGATCTTCTTTAAAGGCATTTCCTAAGTCTTCTACTTAATAAATAGAAGGACCTTTATTCACTTTGAGCCTAAAGGAAGTGTGTCTCTGCAGCAGAATGGTTCCATATTGGATTCTTTGTGCGGGGTATATGACACATTTTGTTCCTTTCTTCAGATTAGCAGAAATATGCATCAAGGAAACCAAACCACCATCTCTAAATTCATCCTCCTGGGACTCTCCGACCAGGCTGAGCAGCAAAAACTCCTCTTTGTGCTTTTCCTGGGTATGTACCTGGTCACAGTGGTTGGGAATGGACTCATCATCTTGGCCATCAGCTTGGATACTCATCTTCACACTCCTATGTATCTCTTCCTTGCCAACCTGTCCTTTGCTGATATTTCCTCCATTTCCACCTCTGTTCCCAAAATGCTTATGAACATTCAGACCAATAGTCAATCCATCACTTATGAGAGCTGCATTACACAGATGTACTTTTCTATTGTATTTGTCGTCATTGACAATTTCCTCTTGGGAGTCATGGCCTATGACCGCTTTGTGGCCATCTGCCACCCTCTGAACTATATGACTATCATGAAGCCCAGGCTCTGCATTTTGCTCACAGTCATCCCATGGGTTCTCAGTAACATCGTTGCCCTGACACACACCCTTCTGCTCATTCAATTGCTCTTCTGTGATAAGAATACTCTTCAACACTTCTTCTGTGACTTGGCCCCTCTGCTCAAACTGTCCTGCTCAGACACAATGATCAATGAACTTATGTTATTTATCCTGGGTTTATCAGTTATCACTTTTCCCTTTGCCCTCATCCTCTTCTCTTATATCTGCATTGTCAGAGCTGTTCTGAGAATCTCATCCAAGGAGGGAAAGTGGAAAGCCTTCTCCACTTGTGGCTCTCACCTGACAGTTGTATTACTTTTCTATGGGACTATTGTAGGGGTTTACTTCATTCCCTCATCCACTCACCCTGACAACACAGATAAGATTGGTGCAGTACTATTCACTGTGGTGACACCCATGATGAACCCTTTCATCTATAGCCTAAAGAACAAGGATATGAAAGGTGCCTTGAGAAAGCTCATCAATAGGAAAGTGTTCTACCCTTTGATTCCCTGAGCATCTGAATTGCTTATCCACATAACCAAGTGGAAGATTCATTCCAGGGTTTGCATAATAGTTATGATGGTTCAGCTTTTAATGACCTTTTTTTTTTTTTTTGAGAGGTTTTTGCTATAGGGTGCATGTGCTCGCCAGACAGACAGAGGGAGACAGAGAGACAGAAAGCAAGAAATCACCCCCCAGGGGGGATGGGGCCATGCTGCAATCCCTCCTTCTCCATTCTCCCAGAGTTTCCCCAGTGTTTTCCAGGAACAGTTTTATAGTTTGAGGTCTTAGATTTAGATCCTTGTTCCACCTTGACTTGATTTTTGTCAAAGGTGAGAGGTAGGGGTTCAGATTTATTTTTCTGCAGTGGAAATCCATTTTTTTCCAGCACCATTTGCTAAAGAGATTTTCTTTTTCCCACTGGATTGACAGGTACCCTTGTCAAAAATCAGTTGACTGTATGTTTGAGAATTTATTTCTGGAGACTGTATTCTGTTCCATCGGTCCACGTGTCTGTTTCTGTGCCAGTACCATGCTGCTTTGATTACCACAGTTTTGTAGTATATTTTTGGGTCAGGGAGTGAGATGCCACCCACTCCACTCTTCTTTTGTAGAATTGTTTTGCGCAATACAGGGCCTTTTATGATTCCAGACAAATTTTGTGATTGTCTTTTATAGATTTGTGAAGAATGTCTCTGGTACTTTGATTGGCATTACATTAAATAGGTAGATTACTTTTGGTAGAATTGCCATTTTGATTATATTAATTCTTCCATTCCAGGAACATGGGATGTCCTTCCACTTTTTTGTGTCATTTTCAATTTCTTTTTTAGCTTCTCATAGTTTTCCTTGTAGAGGTCTTTAACTTCTTTGTTAGATTTATTTCTAAGTATCTGATACTTTTTGTGGCTATGGTAAATGGAATAACTTTTTTCAGTTCTATCTCAATCTGCCTGTTTTTCATATATAGAAATACTATAGATTTCTGTAATTAATTTTGTATCCTGCAACTTTACTGTATTCATGCATTACTTTCAGAAATTTTTTCATGGAAACCATTGGGTTTTCTATGTACACAATCATGTCACCTGCAAATATAAAGAGTTTCACCTCTTCTTTTCCTATTTGAATACCTTTTATTTTTTCCTCTTTTCTGATTGCATTGGCGAGGACTTCCAGTACTATAGTGAAAAGAAGTGGAGAAAGTGGGCATCCTTGTCTTGTACCCATTTTCAGTGGGAAAACTTTCAGCTTTTATCCATTTAGGATGACGTTCACTATGGATTTTTCATAGATAGCTTTTATTGTTTTGAAAAATGACCCTTCTTTGTCAATTTTGCTGAGAGTCTTGATCAGGAAGGGATGTTGTATCTTATGAAATGCTTTTTCTGCATCAATCGATATGACTATATGGTTTTTATCTTTCTTCCTGTTAATATGAGGTATCACATTTATGGTTTTGCATATGTTGAACCAACCTTGCATTCCTGGAATAAAGCCTACCTGATCATAATGTATAATCTTTTTTTATAAGTTATTGGATATGATTGGCTAATATCTTGTTGAGAATCCTTGTATCTATATTCATCAGAGATATTGTCTCTAGTTTTCCTTCCATGTTCTGTCCTTATCTGATTTAAGGATAAGGGTGATAGAGCCTTCTTAGAATGAATTAGGGAGAGATTCACCCTTTGGAATTTCACAAATAACTTGAGCAGAATAGGGGTTAACTCTTCGTTGAAAGTTTTATAGAATTCAGAGGTGAAGCCATCAGGGCCAGGGCTTTTCTTTGTTGGAAGATTATAATCCTTGACTAGTTCTGGATGGTCCGTGGTTCCTGGGAAATGATTTCACCCACCCCTATTAGGATGAGTGTTTCCATCCTGGTTTATCAGAAAGCCTGCTCTGCATATAGACATCAGCATAGGCAGTAGGGTTTATGTAGTAATATCTGAAAGATTTTTATTTTGGTTTATAATGCAATCACAACTAAGATATATCCAAGCTATCTAAACTATGATTTTTAAAATATGTTTCCTCTCAAAAATATGTGTGAGATGATTTAGATATAGAGATAAACTTGTCAATAGATCTCAATCATTTCATTTGCATACATCACTTTTCAACATCTAAAGACATTTTATGTTTTCTCTGAAAATCTTTAACTGTAGGAGTGCTGCAGATGAAAGCTTAATACACTTGAAAACATTGGACAGGAGATAAATAAAAATAGCATAGCAGATTACAATGCCACTTATTTATAGACATAAGATAAAAAGTACAGGGGATATTTGTATGTATATATTTCATGGCATATCTTAATTATAACATATTCAAAATTTACTTTGGAAAAATAGTGTAAGCTATGTAAAACTTTTCATTTTCTACTCAAATAAGATATTTATTTTCAAGGTTGCTTTAGAAATATCAATATATAGTGGCTAGCAGGTATTATGGTGGCTGAGGGCACCATAATGGACTCCCACATGACCTACCGTGGTTCAAGTACCACAACTGGCAGCTTGCTTTCTCATTTTTCTCATTTTTCCTCTCTCTCTCTTGCTCTGTCCCTCTCTGGTCAAATTAAAATAAGTAAATAAATAAATAAATAAAGTTAAATAAAATTATTCTTTTGTAAATATACATGCACACACACACACACACACACACACACACACACACTAGAGAAAAGACTTCAAGAATATTAAGTACATATTGGTTTTTTGTTTGCTTTCATTTTTGTTTTTTCTTTTTTATACTTGTGATGTTACCTTAATGACAGAGTTTTTCTTTACATATGTACTTCTGAATTCTTCTGCATTACAAAAGGGATTCTTTGTAGGATTATAACAATGCAGAGCTGAGAAGCAGATGATCTAATATGTAATATGTGCAGCTGGTCTCAGGCCTTACCTGCCTCTCCACCCCTACATCCTCACAAAAATGTTCTAATCAATGTGCTATTGTTTTGAATAATTTATCTTCTACTTTTATAAATATTTTAATCTAAGTTAGTTTTGACTACATTTGCTTGAAATATCAATCTTCCTTTAATGGCATTTTTATTTAATTGAGAGATACTGACATACATGTAAGAAGTTAAATGAACTTTATTGGACAAGATCTTAGTGAACTATGAGGAAGTCGGAGCAAACTTGATGAGAGATCCCTGATACTGCTTTTATAATAAAATTTCAAGGAAAATTTCCTCTAAAATAAAAGGATATTACAAATCAGGGTAAAACAAAACAAAACAAGGGTTAAAATCACATTGTTACATGATTCCATATAGACAAAATAAAACTACAGATGATATAAATATGTTTTCCTGGGAGTACTTTAAATCCTTATGTGCCTTTAGGCTACAGCGATGTTTTTATCTAGCTATGATGTAGTTCATAATGCACACAAATATGTATGGAATCTAATAAAGTGTATCTGAATATCCCTCATAATTCACAGATTAAATATAAACAGAGTAAGAGGTAGAGGGCATATTAAGGTGAGACAATTATTAATACTTTAAAAATTATGACCTTGGGCTAGCAGGTAACGTGGAGCTTAAGGCAGCTGGATTCCACATGGCTCACTTTGTGGATAATCATAGAAACCTGAGTGTGAGAGCACAGCAGCCATGTCAGGACCACATAGTTTGGTTTAATAGATCCTAAAGCTTGAGCTTTATTAGCTTCATAATATCTCCATCTATATCTTTAAAAATATCAAAATTAACTCAGTTCTGGCATGATGTTCCACAATCCAGTTGCCCAGTCTACCTGCATTTCTGTGTTTGTTGAATGCTTTTTTCTAATCTCCTTCTACTCACTCACTTCCCAACTCCCATGTAGTCTCTGGTATGTGTAGTTTCCTTTCCCATGACTACTCTTCAAATCTTTCAATTTTTACGATAGAACGAGGATATTTGATATATATGAGAAAATGACATGGCAATTATCCTTATGTATATAATATATATATATGAATTCTTTATTGAAAATAATGAGTTCTTTATTGAAAATAATGAAGATGATATTATTCTTGATTTGATGGTTGTACATTGCATGCATCTTTTCTTTTTTTGGGAAGAGATTTTTGTAGGGAGTGTGTGCCTTCAAGATCTTTTCTCAGGATCTTGGGCATGCATGCACATGGACCTGGCATGAGTTTAAGCTACCAGGTCTGGGACTCGAACCGTGGTTGACTACATGGGAGATCAATGACATAGCCATTAGGCCCACTGCTGGTCCCAATGCATGCAGAATTAGAAAATTCATGATGTGCCCCACAAAAATGTACAGCAAATAAATATAAATAAGAAATTATTAAATAAAATATAAATAAATGAATATCAAAATTATGCAACAGATATCAGACAAGAATAAAGGTGTATTTTTAAAAAGTAATGCCATTATAATATTTCTCTTTTAATCCCTATAAAACTTTGTTATCAACTGATATGTTCCAAATATTGGTGCTTCTATCAAAACTTCAATCTAGGGACCATTGCATGCACACTATAGCAATAACCTCTCAAAAGAAAAACAAAACAAAACAAAACAAAAAAGCTTCAGTGTATACATTACAGTTTATGCAGTCTATAGATAGCTTCTTTTGGGACACAGTAGATTCTACCATTGATTAGTTTTAGTATCATATATGGGAATTATGACTTTATTCCCTATTATGAATAATTTCATCCTGTCTATAAATATTTCATTTTGTTTGGATGATTCTAAATGAAAACTTATAACAATCCTCTATTTCTTCTCAAAAAGGATAACTAGACTAAATAGGTCAGCAGAATATCACTGTGTCAATTGAATTAATTCTGAGGGGAGTCTTTCTCTCATCCTTTCTTTTGCTTCTTTCATTTTTGTCTATCATGCAAAAACATCTGTAAACTGGGCCAGAATCTTCTCTTCCTATAAAAAACTGATTAAGGCCAAAGAAATGGGCTGTGAGAGGAGGCAGTGTGACAGGAGTAGGTGTAGGGTTAATTTTACATTAATCTTTAGGTCAACTACTTAGGCTTATGGGTCTGCTCAGACCTTCTCAGTATTTAACACTTACGTTCAGTGATATCATCATTTTTTGCAAGCCCAAACTTATGCCTTGTTATAGCAGATAAGACCCACTTCATGACAAAGCATTCAGATTCCTGGAAAAGTTTGGCTCATGATCAAGACTTCAGTCTCTAAAGGCATAGTATCAGATCAAGAGGTCTTTATTATTTGTTTCTTTTTTCTTTTTTTTCTGTTTGTTTGTTGTTGTTGTTTTTTACAATGTCTTCCTCTTCATTAAATTTCTATTAGTACCACATAGGATCTTGAAAATTATTGTATTTATAGGATATATCCATGGAATAAAATATTGTATAAATAGGGCAAACTCATCCAAGAGGTCTTCTAAAATGTGTGGCATGGTGGAAAAATTAAAACTGCCATATGTTATTTAAGAATTTTTCTAGAAATGAAAATAATAAATTATGCAGGGCTAGCCTCATAGTCTAGTGGTCAAAAGAACTGGATCCCACATGGTTGACCTTGGTTTGGATCCTAGCCCGGTGGATTAAAAGATATACCTGATATCTGTGTGTACCTGCCCCAAATCTTGAGAAACTGGAGAAATGAAGAAGAAAGCCTATGTACTTCATGGTAATTGCAAAATAAAGGAAGGAAAAAAAAATGCAGAGACAGAGAATTGTGGTTCTTAAGGTGGTCTTTGTTATGCTTTTTTTGGTAAAAAAATGTTTAATATCAACATTATTTCAATACCATTTTTAAAAACACATAAAATTATATATATTTATACAACATGATGTTTTGTAATGTGTGTACACTATGGAATGGTTCAATCAAGCTATTTAACACATGTATTACCTCACATACTTAGTTTTTGTGGTGAGAACACTTAAAATCTATCTTCTTAACAATTTTCAAAATATAATAAATACATTGTTATTAAGTATAGATACCCTCCTGTATAAAATTGGATCACTGGAAAAATCATGTCATATTTTTCTGTTTTTCTATGTAAAAATGCATCATGACTTTTCTGAAAACCCAAGAGATCTCAAAACTTACTTCCCTTATTACCTGGAATTTTGTATTCTTTGGGAAGAGGGTAGGAGAAGGAGAAGAGTCTTAGGAAAATCATTAAGGAGAAAAATAGAGAGGCAAGACATTTATGGGACACAGAAATGGATTAGTATCTGTTGATGATAAGGTATATGGTAACCTCAACTGGACTGGTATGAAGTGCATTCATGTTCGGAAAATTCACTTTACAAGTTAAGTGATGTACAATGATTGCATGTATAGATGAAATTAAAGTAAAATTAAATATATATATAATAATTTATATATATATAATAATTTAATATAATATATATATTAAAAAGCAACAGCAATGCTGAAGAGACACTCAGGCAGTGCTAGATTTGAAGTAAAAGTTAGAAAGCCCATTTCAGTGCTGAAAACAGCTCTCCTAATCTGAGATCATAGTCACAATTGGGTAGCAGCAGACTGAATGATTAGATATAAATTTGACAGATCCTGGGGAAAAATGGCCACTGAGGGTTTGGATCACACATTGCATCACTACTTATCTGCCTACACACATTTTGAAGCTCTGATAGTGAGTGGCAGTATAGGCTGGGCATGTTTGAGCACTAGTACATCTTTGAGTGTACTCTTCAAGCTAGTCACAGGTAGGCAGCAGTGAGTGGAAGCCATAGGACTCAATGAATTTGAGCACAAGTTCTCGCCTGACAGACTTTTTCTTCTTCTGTTTTTGTTTTTTTGTAGAGGTTTTTGCTATATGAGGTGTACGCTCGCCAGAAAAACAGAGAGAGATCGAGAGACAGAAAGCGAAAAATCACCCCCCATGTAGGATGGCCACACCAAAATCCCTTCTCCTTTCAGGATCTTGGGCACGCACATGTGCCCAGTCTGAGTTTAAGCAACAGGGTCCAGGATTCAAACTGTGGTCAACTACATGAGAGTCCAGTGAAATAGCCACTACGCCAACTGCTGGTCCCCTCAATGACAGACCTCTAACGGACAAAAACTCAACTCTTAGCAGTGTTACTGCATTTACTATTCATGCACATATAGAATAAGACTTCAGTAATGAGAAAGACAAACTTACACAGAGTTCACTAAATTAAGAAATCAAATCTAGCAAGAAACAGTATTTAAGATGGTCTTCTTGGGATCAGCAGTTAGTATAATGGCTATGTCGCTGGACTCCCATATAGTCGACCGTGGTTTGAGTCCCAGACCCGGTGGCTTAAATTCACTCAGGGCACATGTGCGTGAGTGGGCCAGATCCTGAGAAGAGAAGGGAGGAGAAGGGATTGTGGTGTGGCCATACCCCCTGAAGGGTGATTTATCGCTTTCTGTCTCTCTGTCTCTGTCTTTCTGGTGAGCACATGCACCCTATACCAAAAATAAAACCTCTCCAAAAAGAAAAAGCATGGTCTTCTGAATTATTTATTTAAAATTTATATAATTTAAGTAAATTGTAATAAAATAACTTTTATTATATTCAGGTCAGCACTCAGAATATCAATTCATCTACTGTGTATACTTGTTCATTCAAATAATAAGAATGAGAGGGTTTAATTTTAGTACCCAGAGGGTGAATGCTGCTTCAGAGAGATATGGAGTAACACAGAGCAAGCAAGAGAGACAGAACAATTCCTAGTATGGTGTAGCTTGCTGTATTTTTTCCATTTCTGTATCTGTCAGTATTTTGGGGACACACAGACAAATTTATCACAAGCCACAGGAACCAGGTTTTGAACTGCAGTAGGTCATATGGGATCCACATTTTTACCATTAGACTATGGAACCTGTCCAAGGGGAGTTTTATTTTTGATGTAATTGTCAGCTTGATTTTATAAACTTATCTTTAATTAGGAAAAAAGCCAACTGTAATTATAGTTTTCAGGATGTAGTGAAACACCATAGCTTATCATACATAAGAAGAAATAATAAAAAAAAGTGTACATGGGAGCAAATTAACTTTTCTTGTCCATATCTCTCTGCTCTGTTCAAATCTATATAAATAATTTAATATAACTCTCCTGATTCTTGTAAATATCTCTTACAACCTGGCTACCACATTATTCCTGGTTAAAATTGGTGAATAATATCATAGTTTTGGTGTTACCATCACAGCTCTAAAATTTGTTTATGCTTCCTAATTTAAGTCTCCTCAAAAACTGGCTGCTTTTAATTCTCACAATTAGTTTTAAACTGACAGACCATAAACTTTGTTTTTTCTTATATATTCAGTTGTTGGAAATGATGTGACTTTTTTTTCTGACTTCCTTTCCTTTTTTTCCAAGAGAGATTATTGCTATATGTTTGCCAGAGAAATAGTGACAGACAGACAGAAAAGGAGAAATGACCCCTGCGGGGTGATGGCCACCCAATCCCATCTCTTTCATTCTCCCTCAGGAATTTGGGCATAAAAGCACACATGCCAGGCATGAGTTTTAAGCTGCTGGGACTGGGCCTCAAACCAAGATAGACTATGTGGGAGTCTAGTGGTGTAACCATTATGCCATCTGCTAGTTCTTCTGTTATTCTCCTCAAAAATGCACGAAGACTTTTCTGAAACCTAATGAGAGCAGTCTATCTTGGTCATGTCTTAATTTACATTCAATATTTTAATATTACATTGGTTTAAAGAAATAGTGTGGGTGTGTTATGAATCTCTTTAAGGCAGCCTTCACATCCTTATTCCTCAGACTGTAGATCATAGGATTTAGCATCGGGATCACCATGGTATAAAATAAAGAACTGATGCTGTCAGTATCTAATGAGTGACTTCTTCGAGGCTTCAAATTGATAAATAGCAGTGTCCCATAGAAAACAGCGACAGCCATCATATGGGAAGCACAAGTAGAAAAGGCTTTTCTCCTTCCTTCAGAGGAACGTATTCTTAGGATGGACAAAACAATGTTGAAATAAGATACTAGAACTGTACCTAAGGAAAAAAACAAATTGGTAGTTGCAGATACAAAAACTACTGTTTCTGGTACATAAATATCAGAGCAGGACAATGCTAAAAGAGGTGCAATATCACAGTAAAAATCATTGATTACATTGGAAGAGCAATAAGACATGGAGAATACACAAGGGGAAACCACAACTGCTGTCACAAAGCCATAGAGGTATGTGAGGGTTACCAGCAGACGG
>NW_006159720.1:172073-192115 GCF_000334495.1 Tupaia belangeri chinensis
TCGTAGGCCATCACAGAGAGCAGGATGACCTCAGACACTATGAAAAATAAGAAACCTCCCAGTTGGATGGCACATTCATAGTATAAAATAGTATTCTTCTTCACTACAAAAGCAATCAGCATTTTAGGGCCAATGACCGAAGAGTTGCCAAGATTGATGATAGCCAAATGCCTCAGGAAAAAGTACATGGGTGTTTGAAGTCGAGAGTCAAGGCTGGTGAGGGTGATGATGCCCAGGTTCCCTGCCACGGTCAGCACATAGATCACCAGGAAGACCAGGAAGAGAGGAACCTGCAGCTGTGGAGTGACTGAGATGCCAGTGAGAATAAACTCAGTGACCTGGGTGAAATTTCTGGGAGCCATGTAGGATTTTGTATATTCATCTGTTTAGGGAAAAGAAGAAATGCATACAATTTTTTAAAGAAATAATATTAAAGGGCCAATAGATGGTGTAGTGGGTAAAGCCCTGGACTTCCACATGGCCAACCACAGTTCAAGTCCAGGATCTGGTAGCTTGAAACTCATGCTAGATGTATGTATGTGCATGCCTAAAATCCTTTGAGGAGAAGTTGGAGAAGGGATTGAGGCATGGCTGTCTCCTTTTGGGGAGAGGGCTCATTTCTCACTATTTGTCTCTCTGGAAAGTACATGTGCCCTACAGCAAAAATCTCTCTCAAAAAAAAAAAAAAAATAAAACAGAAAGAAAGAAAGAAAAAAAAAAAAAGAATTTTAAGACAACCATAAAATGGCAAGAGCATTTTGCGTGATAGTTACTTTAATAACAATGCATTAATCTAGCAGTTATGAACTCAGTTTTCTAGGTCTAATAAATAAACTTCGCAATGCTATGAGAGATAAAAAAAGCAAGTATAGCAAATTGGGTTTTGTAATTTAAATAAATAGCCCAAATCATGGGATGCTTTTATGATAGACTCCTTTATCAATCTATTTAATATATGAAATTATCCTTAGTTTGCACATATTAGCAGCCATAATTTATGTTTTATGTTCTTTTCATTGAGCCTGAGAGAGACTTGAGGAATTGTATGTCCAGAAATAATCCAATGGTTCCTTGCAGTCTCTTAACTTTCTTACTGCTTCTGAGCGAAAGCTCATTCTAGGCACTATCTTTGTCTCTTGTATTTTATCTTGTCATAATATGCATTTGATGTATCTTGAACTTGAAAATTCTTACCTTTGTGCCTTATTATTTTTTCTCATTTTCATTTTGTTAATTACAATAAAAGACGTGTAGATATGTCCTTAGATTTATTTTCCAAATCATTTTTTAGTTCTTAATAAGTAATATTAGTAAAATGTTGTCATTTTGTAGTTCCTTGATATCATGCCTTACTGAGACTTCTTTCTAAATCTTCCCTCTCATTACTCTTCTTTTTATATCACAAGTTGAACCAGATTTTTTTTTTTTTTACTTTTTTTCTAGAGACAAATTTTTGCTATAGGGTGCATATACTCACTAGAGAGACAGAAAGTAAGAAAATACCCCCCCAAGGGGGGATGATCAAACAGCAATACCTTCTCCTCAATTTTCCTCTTAGGATTTTAGGCCCACACACATGTGCCCAGCATGAGTTTTATGCCACCGGATATAGACTTGAACCATAGTCAACTACATGGGTGTCTAGTGACGTACCCATTATGCCATGTGCCGGTCCTCTTTTTTTCATTTTCATTTTTATTTTTTTGCAAGAGTTCTTCTGCAGTGTCCATCTAGAAACAGAGAGAAGGCAAAGGAGAAATTATCCCACATGGAGCATGGGCCTGCTACAATCTACGCTTCTTCATTTCTACATCCTTTTTGAGATTTTGGGTACACATGCACTGTCTTCACATTTTCAAGCTGCTGGATTAGGCATATGAACTGCACGGTCAACCATGTAGCATTCACTTCCCTTAACTACCACATCACATCAGTCTGTGTGTACTTAATAGTAGTATTATTTTTAAAAAATCTTTTGCCAGAGGGTGTGTGTTCTCATTGGATAGAGACAGTGAGAAACAGAGAGAGGGGTTGACCATGTTGCAATCCCTTCTCCATTCTCGACTTGGGATATTGGGAATGAATACATAGGTACCTGAAGTGATTGTCAAGCCACTGGGTCTTGGACTTGAACCACAGTTGGTCATGTGGGAGTTCATTGCCTTAACCACCATGCCACCTGCTGGCATCTATATTATTTTTTGAATAGCATTTTTACATATAAAATGTATATTTAAAAAATTATGAGATATATCTACACTTTAAATACTATTTGAAATGATCTGTTCACATTTAATACACATTTCAAAGATGTACAAATTAGCAATGTAAACTTCAATGAATTGTCACAAAACAAGTCATCTCTGTTGGTATCACTTGGTAGGGGAAAATATAATACCATCATCTAAGAAAATATTCTCATCTACTTAATACTGTTTTATTGTTTTTTTCACATTTGACATTTTTGTTATTGTAGTAATTATATTCATTATTCTGTTTTATGCATATAGTAATTTTATTGTACATATTTGCCAGATAATATGCATTCTATTTGACTAAATATTTTCTTCTAATTGTTCACTTAAGAATGATCACTGATCCCTAACATAGCCAATTATAGTTCCCTCCCATCAAAATTCCTAATTCACTCAGCAGTAAATCTTCCATACTCTTCCACTTTCTGTCAAAATCCAGGGTTTTGTTGGTTTTTATGGCTGAATAGTATTCCATAGAGTATATGTGCAAGCCAGACTATGAAGGAGAGACATCGTATGCCCCCACTTAATATGTACTGAGTATCTGCACTCTGTGACTGAAACTGATTGACCCAAGGTTGTGCAAACACAAGAGATAGGAGTTAATGCCAGATGTGGTGTGTGTGGAGGAGTGGGGCCTAAGGAAGACGTTTGGAGGAAGGATACAGAGGCAGAGCATTGACGGGATGGGGAGGTGTGGTTATCGGTAGAAGACATTTTGATTAACTGAACTGGGGAGAAATGCTCACATATTAAAATGTTCACTTTGTAAGCTAAATAATGTGATTGAATGTATATAAGAATTAAAAAATAAATAAGTAAATAGAGAAAAAAATTCTTAGTTCACTTGTGAGTACTGATCCAATGTCCTGGCAATTTCTAATCTTAAAACTTGTACTTAATTCCAGAGAGTGAAAAGTTTAGTATAAATATCTAAGTTTTATGTTCTAAGCTATTGAAACGTTGTCTCTTTTTAAAAAGTAAAAAAATATTTTGTAGTGAGAAGTAAAGATGAAGTGACATTTAAGAATAATCAGAGAAATGAGACCTAAATAACTGCTAACATTGCAAAATCTCAGATAAGAGTTTGCTTTTGGCCCCAAACATAAAGCATTTCTCTTTTAAAACCAGTTTCTTAATCATTTTTCACCACGTATGTATTGAATTTCTGCTATTTACCAGATAACACTTACACTGAAGAAAAATAACTTGTCCCTTACATCATGGACATGATATTCTAATGACAGGAAAGAGATAAAAGATGTTATAGAAACTTCTGAACACATAATGGTAAATTGCAATGCATGATAAATAAATAAGAAAATGGGTTAGAATAATCTGAAATATAAACTTCTTTTTGAAATTCCATGGAAGACATTTTTGAGAGTTACATTTGAATTAAAACTGAAAGCATAAGGAGGAATTAGTTATTTAATAGATCATAGGAAAAACACTGCCAGATTATGTATGAGAGTACATTTCTTCAGTAAGACATTTCAATATGTGTTCTTTTTGACTGACTTACTACCTCAAATAATCTCCCAATCCTACGTGCCCCTTCTGTATGAAACGAACTTGACCAGTCTTTTTATTCATGAACATTTAATGAAAAATCAAGAAAAGAAGTCCAACAAGAAGAATTCAAAGGGCTGTCAAGAACAAAAGGAAGACATAGTGTGTCAGGAAAATTCTGTCTCTATGGCCATTAACTTGCATGCTCTACACAATAACTCTAGGAAGTAGGTCATAATTCCATCTCCATTTGAGAGACAAGAAGGCTGAGGCACATGGACTTGGAAACTGTAAGAAAAGTCATTTTGAATATAAGTGGTGAAGTCAGAATTCAAATAAAGTCATTTTGCCTTTAGAATAAGTTCTTATAAACTCAAACATGAAATCTCTCTATTAAAGGGATCCTACCTTGAAAGAAATTGAAGAATGAAGTAGGAGACTCACTTACTAAAAAAAAAAGATAGATAAAAATCTATTATGATATATGACTAACACATTCAGTTGTTTTGAAAAGTAAGCTGGTATTAATAAGGAACACACAGAGTTCTGGGCACTCTGTAACAGGTCTGTCTTCCACTTCACTCCTACTTGAAGGAAGAAAAGTACATAGTGAAAGAAGAAACAGCATTTTTTTAAAAATCATATATTTGGGGCTGGCAGGTGGCTTGGTGGATAATGGTGCTGGACACCCACATGGCCGACCATGGTTCGAGTCTCTGACCTGGTGGTTTGCTTTCTCACTTTCTCTCTCTCACTCTCTCTTTCTGTCTTTCTGGTCAAATTAAACAATAAAATGAATGAATAAATAAAATTAAATAAATAATTATTTAAACAACGTCATATATATATATATAAATAAATAAATAAATAAAGGTAAAATAAAATAATTCTTTAAAAAATTGAAAAAACCTCTATTTCATAAAATATTTAATAAAATTTCTTTAGTAAAAGCATGCATTTGTATGGACTCTTGTTTTAAGAATAAAACAAAATAAAACTTTACCATGATTCTAAGGTTATCCAAGAGCATCATATGAGCTCTCAAATGAGGAAGACATTGTTTTATAGTATACTGGGGCCTTCAAGATCCTGGTGATAACTGCATTTAAAATATAAGACCTTGGGGAACCAGCAGTTGGCGTAATGGCTATGTCGCTGGACTCCCACATAGTCGACCGCAGTTCGTGTCCCAGACCCGGTGGCTTAAAACTCATGCCGGGAGCGTGTGCGTGCGTGCCCAAGATCCCGAGAGGAGAATGGAGGAGAAGGGATTGCGGCGTGACCATCCCCCCTGGGGGGTGATTTCTCGCTTTCTGTCTCTAATGTCTCTCTCTGTCTGGCGAGCGCACGCGCCCTATAGTGAAAATCTCTCCAAAAAAAAAAAAGACCTTGCAATAGCCAAAGAACAATGTTTGTACTAACCTTCATGGAGAATCTGCTTTGTCTTTCTGCTGTTTCAATTCTCAGAGGTTGTTACAGAAAGAATTTAAGTTTTTGTCCCATCCCTTTGAGACTCACCGCACTGATACTTTCACCCAATTGGTTGGTTCATTGCGTAGAAGTTTATATCTGATTCAAGGTAAATAAATTACACATAATTACCTGAGGGACAGTGCCTTGGATATCTGTTAATTATTGTCTGTATGTTCCATCAGGGATAGTGTGTGTTCCTTAGACTAATTGAATAATAAATTATACAATATTACTAAAATCTGGAAATTACAAATGAGCATTTGAAGTATTTTAGGTACACAAATGCAGATAATATATATATATATATATATAGCCCCAATCATAAATACAGAATTAATGAGGAAACAGAAGAGTATCTTTGTAGAAAAAAAAAACATAATATTGGATAATATTTCTCTGACTGTGGGCATTTTTATTGGATACATAATTTTTGGTTTGCATAAAACAATGTCTTTTGACTTCTATAGTCCTTGCTAATAAATCAAAGTCAAATTATATCTTCATGTTTTTACAATATATGTTTTCCCTAGCTTTTTTTTTAAATATTATTTATCTATTGAGAGAAATATAAAAGGAAAGAATGGTAAAGATATGTAAAGATAGCATGGAAGAAAGAGCATGTGAGAGAGAGACATTCTCAATAGAGTCTCAAACTGCTATCCCCCCTCAGTCCTTCCAGTTAGCCAGAATCACAAGTACATGTATGTACTCCTAATATACACAGGGCAACCAGGACCCAAGCCCCAATCTTCCATACTTTCCCAGGATTGCAGAGAGTTGAGCCACCACTTTGCCACCAAGTACTTCACACATGTGCTCGCTTTCAGCTCTTCAAAGTATATAGAGATAGAAAACTAGTGTGCATCCAATCCCTCAGTGGCATTTCTTTTCCAGAGTTTGTCAATTAAATTTATAACCTGTTGTATCCATATCCCTTAACCACCAAAACACATTAGGCTTCCTCATTATTTTATTTTATCAAACAGTATTTTTATGTATAAATTTATGATCATTTATAAATGTATAAAATTATAAAATATATCTACTATCTTCATCATGTGAAAGATTTTATTAACATTTAACACATTTAGAAATGTGCATAAATATACTAGGTAAAGCTCAAAGCATTGTTAAAATAAATGCATCTCTATAGGTAGCACTTGGTAAGGAACAAAATGTTGTCATCATCCAAGACAACATGAGTGACTACACAATTCATGTGGTTGTTATCCACATGACAAGGGAAGACAGTGTTCCCTTCTACTTCCTGATACTCTATTTTATTATCTGTTTTTTTTTTTTTTTTCGAGAGAGATTTTTGCTATAGGGCATGTGCACTCGCCAGAAAGACAGAGAGACAGAAAGCAAGAAATCACCCCCCCTGGGGGGGGATGGCCACACCGCAATCCCTTCTCCTCCATTCTCCTCTTGGGATCTTGGGCATGCATGCATATTCCGTGAGTTTAAACCACTGGGTCTAGGATTTGAACCATGGTCGGCTACATGGGAGTCCAGTGACATAGCCATTACACTAACTGCTGGTCCTTATTTTATTATCTTTTCATAGGTGACATTTTTGTTATTGTAAAAATGAGAAGTATCTTTATTTTATGGTATGCCACTTTATTGCATATATTTGCCAAAGACTCAGCATATTATCCAGCTGAATACTTCCCTAGAATGATCATCTATCCCTAACTATGCCAATTTTAGGTCCCTCCCAATCACAATTCCTGGCTCACTTGTGAGAACTAACCTAATGTCCTTTCATAGACCTTTATCTAAAATTTTGTAGGTAATTCCAGACAGTGAAGGCTACAGCTTCATAAATGTCTGAATTCTATTTTTAAAAGTTCTGAACTATTGATATCCTCCTTTAAAGGATAAAATAAAAATTAAAAATAAAGATTTTGCAAGCTCATCTATAAAAAAGTTAATAATCCAATTTAAAAATGGGCAAATGAACTAAATAAACATATTTCCAATGAATATTGTGAATGGACAAAGGCATATGAAGAAAAGCTCAAAGTCTCTTGTCATAAGGGAAATGCAAATTCAAACCACATTGATACCATTTATCATCAGCTAGGATGGTTAGGCTCAAAAAAATAATGATAAACATCAGCGAGTCTGTGGTAAGAGGGCATCCTCTTTCACTGATGGTGGGACCGTAAATTAGTACAACCTCTGCGAACAACAATATGGATGTACCTCAAAAATCCGCAAATAGAACTACCATAAATGCAGTAATCACACTCCTCGGCATTTACCCAAAAGATAGCAAAACACTTAGTTGGAAAGACAGGTGCTGTCCATGTTTATGGCAGTATTATTCACTTGCCCCTTACTTCATTGCTAAGGCATGGAATCAACCAAAGTTAAATGGATTGAAACTGTGGCACATATATACTGTAGACTGCTAATCAGCCAAAAGAAATAATAAGACTACATCATTTGATTCAAAAAGTTATGACATATTTTTGTATAAAAATATTGAAAAACATATTAGGACTTTTCCAATGACCCAATAGAAGACTTAATGTTCAGTGGAGTGGGCCAAACTTTGAAAGATACACACTGTATATCTATACTCAATATGTACCAAATGTTTGCACTCAATGGCACATTGAAAAACTTGGTACATTGAAAATTTGCAGATCTGCTAGTAGAGAGAATGAGTGTAGACACCGAAGACTGTAAGGGAGTAGAGTAGGTGGTAGAAGGTGGAACAAGGCAGGCAGTATGGGGCAAAGAGAATAAAAAACGAACAGATGATGTAGTTTCCTGATGAAGGAATTTTTAAACATGATTCTTCAACAAGAAAAAAAGAATAAAAATCACATGTAAAAATAACCAGAGAAAGGAGACTGAAATAATCCCTAACATTGGTATAACTCCAATACCAGCTTTTGTCTGATACCAAACATAGAGTTCTTCCTTTTATAAAAAATAATTTTCTTATTAATTTACTCACCAAAAATATTTGGATTTCTAATATTTACCTGACAATGTTTCAGCTGCAGATAAAAATTTGTCCCTTATCTCATGGACATGATACTCTCATGTTTGGGAAGAGATGAAAAACCTGTTAGAAAATCTTATGAGCAACATAAGCAAAATTACTAAATTGGCTGAATTAATTAGAAAAATATATAAAAATAATCTGAAATATTAACTTTTCTTTGTATATTTATGAAAGGCCATTTTGGAATTGCAACATTTGAACTAAAATCTGAAGATCAAAAAGTCACTTTATTTAATGAATTACAGGAAGGACACTCAAGGACTCTATAAACAATGAATTTTTTCAGTAAGGTATGTACAGCATTTCCACATATGTTCTTTTTAACTATTGTTTAGCACTTCTAATACTCTCCCAATCATACATGCCTCTTCTGTACAAAGAATACCTGACTATTCTGATTGTTCATGAATATTTAATGGAGAATCTGGAAAGGAAGCATAACAGAAAGTATAATACAAATGACTGTCGAGAAAAAGTCATTGTGTATAGGCAAACTTTTAAGGGCTTTATAGACATTAAGTGATATGGTCTACATAATAACTCTATAAAGTAGGTAGTAATACAATCTTTGATTGAGCAGATGGTAGAGTGGGTGGATTTAAGGCCCCTCATTTGCACTTACAAGGCCCTGGGAAAGGGTTTAGCAATAAGCTCACATAGGGGTACATCTTCATCAATGTTGTAAAAATAAGATTATTTTATGTGCTTTTTGTTTGTTTGTTTGTTTTTGCCATAAGGTGTGTGTGCTCTCCAAAGAGAAAGAGAGAGAGACAGCGAGAGGGAGAGTGAGAAATCATCCTGGGGGAAATAACTACATGACAACCCATAATTCTTTTGGGATTTGGGACACACACATACACACACATTCATACACTCACATACACACACACACACACACACACACAAAACCTGTTTTTCAAGCTGCTAGGTGTAAGACTCAAACTCAGGGAGAACATGTGGGAGTCCAGCACCTTAACCACCACATCAGTTGTTGGCCCCCAAAATAAGATATTTTTACTATGATCAATTAAGTCTATTCTCCCTTTCATTCTGACTTCCGTGGTATTATAATTTATCAGATAACATGATGCATTAACTTGTCTGTATGCATTTCAGTGTCTAGCACTGATAATAGTTTATTTGACATTTGTGGGTATCTTTATTGGTTCAAATTCAATGGCATTTATATTTGAACAATGCTTTCTCCTTTGATGTAGGAATGTTTATTCAGAACACTGGCATACCCCAGTTTTAGCAGATAAGTCTGGCATTTCGCTAATAAATATATTGTACTTACATTATTTCCATATTTTGTGATTTGACCATTGTTTCTTTTTTAAATCTTTAAATTATTTTACTTGATTTTTAAATTATTTTTCTGTTCTCTTTCAATTTTTAAAAAATTTTGACAGTGGACATGGATACTCACTAGAAAGAGAAAAGAAAGAGAGAGAGGAGGAGGGAAAATGAGAAAGTACTGCCCTCATGGAGGATACCCACATCACTGTCCTGTGTCCTCCAGCTCTCCCTATTTCACAATTTTGAATGCACACATACCTAGCGTGATTCTCAAGCCTCTGGGTCTGAGACTTGAATCACATAGTCATCCAGTCATCCATGTGGGAACCAGCTGCCAAGGGCTGTCCCTTATTTTTCCATTCTAAGTAATTATTCACATTTTTATCACTAAACCACCAGCTGACCCAGTACCTATCATTTTATGTATTTATTTATTGGACTGAGGTGTATATCATTTTTAATTTTTAACACCAAAGAAATATATCTCTTTCTATATTTATTTATCTACTAAGACTTATTCTTTTACCAGTATGTACCTAAATTAGTCGATTTGCCTCCCCTCCCTCATGACTCTCTTCTGGGAGAGTACATTTATCTAGAAAGGAAAACTTATGTGCACATAATTTGACACTTGGGAATCTGAAGATTGTTGCACATTGTTAAATATTTTAATGAATCACAGATAATTTTTATTCTAAAGATAATAATGTTTAAAAAATTATGTCACATTCTTCTCAACTTTTATACAGGTGTATCTTGGAGATATTGCAAATTGGGTTTCAGATGATCACAATAAAATAAATATCATAATAAAGCAGGTCACATGAATTTTGAGGTATCAGAGTGCATATAAAATTTGTCTATACTAGGGCCTGCTCCATGGCCTAGTGGTTAGGGTAGCCAGATCCCCCATGGCTAACCATGAAGCTCAAGTACTGAACACAGGGTTTAAGAAACTCAATGTGTGTGTGTGTGTGTGTGTGTGTGTGTGTGTGTGTATACCTCAAAGACTAAAAGGTCAGAAAAATGTAGGAGAAAGGATTGTGGCATGATCATTCCCTGTATTGGAATGCTTTCTCTCTCTCTCTCTCTCTTTCTCTCTTTCTGTATTTCTGGCAAGCAGACACTCCTTGAGACAAAAACAAAGTATAATATACTTTTATCTTTAAATTATGTAATAACATTATGAATAGAAAATGTAAATACCTTAAAAATGTTAGCAGTTATCTGAACCTGCAGTGAGTAATAATATTTTTGCTGGTGGTAGGTCTTGCCTATATGTTGATAGCTGCTGATAGATCAGATGATGTTTGCTGAAGATGGGGGAGGCTGTGGGTATTTTAAAATCTAAGACAATAATAAAATCTGCCTTATCAACTGACTCATAAAAGATATCTTTGTAATATGCAATGGTATTTGATAACATGTTCTACAAAGTAGAGCATCATTCAAAATGAAAATGAATCCACTAAAAGCCAGCTGCTGTTTTATCAACTAAATAATCCAAATTCAAATTAACATTTTCTTGCAACCAGTAGGTTCAAATGAACCAATTTCTTTACTCAACCATAGAATAACCTGTTTATTCACTCAGATTTCATTATGAGATTGTGGCAATTCAGTCATAGTTTCAAGACTCCATTGATAATTATTTTTCTCTTACTGTTTTCATCACATCTACAGTTACTTCTTCCACTGAAATCTTGTATTTCTCAAAGTCATACATGAGACTTAAAATCAGATTCTTCCAAACTTATTTTGAAGTTCGTAGTCTGGCCTAATGCCATGAATCACAAGTGTCCTTAATGATATCAAGACTGATAAGTTTTTTCCAGATTTCCAGTTTACTTTGTCTTGATACATAAGAAGAATCAGTATCTATGGTAGATATAGGTTTATGAAATATATCTCCTTTTAAAAAAATTATTTCAAGTTTTTATATACATTAAATCACGTTATTTAGCTTGCAAAGTGAATATTCCAACATGTGAGCATCTATCCCCAGGACAGTTGATAATACTATAAAGTTATCTTCAACAGATAATATCCCATTTCTTTGTCCCATTAATGCTATGCCCCTCTATTTTTTCTCCTCAATGTCCTTCTTCAGACTCTATTCCTTCACCAACCCTCTTTCCACCCTATATGTAGTATTCACAACCATTTAGTCTGTTTCTATATCCTTTAGTCTTTCAGTTTCTGTCATAGAGTGCAGACACTCGGTATATATTAAGTGGAGACATACAATGTCTCTCCTTCATAGCCTGGCTTGCTTCACTCAGCAGTAAATCTTCCATATTTTAGCTCTCTCTTATTTCTCTCTCTCTCACTCTCTCTCTCTTTCTCTCACTCTCTCTCTGTGTATCTTTCTGGTGATTGCATGCACCCTATAGCAAAACAAAGTAAAAAGAAAATAATTTGAAATACAAACTTATCTCATTTATAGCTTTTTGTTCTCTTCAAACTTATATAAATGCATTCTAACTTATATCTATCCTTACTCTTGAAACATTTCTTCCAACTGACTCCCAGCTTATTCCTCAGCTAAGTTATAGAATAAAAGATTAGTTTATATATTACTTTCATAAATCAATCAGCTTATTTTTAAGTCAATGTTCCCAAATCCTAGCTGGTTGAATTCCCAGAATTGCTTGTAAATCTGTAAGTCCACCTAACTTTCATTACCTTTTGTGGAATGGAAACATATCTTAACTACCATTTTATAAACTATATTTCCTGAAATCATATTGGTTAAAAGGGACAGCATGGATTTGATATAAGTCTCTTGAAGGCATCCTTCACATCCTTATTCCGCAGGCTGTAGATCATGGGGTTCAGCATCGGAATCACTAGTGTATAAAACACAGAAGCCATTTTATCAGTATCTAATGAGTGACTAGTTTGAGGCTGCACATACATGAATAGAAGTGTCCCATAGAACACTGTGACAGCCATCATATGTGAAGCACAAGTAGAAAAGGCTTTTTTCCTCCCTTCTGATGAATGCTTTTTTAGAATGGACAAAACAATGTTGAAATAAGATACTAGAACAGCAATCAGTGAAAAAAACAAATTAATAGCTGCAGATACAAAGACTATCATCTCGGGAACTTTTGTATCAGAACAGGACAATGCTAACACAGGTGCACTATCACAATAAAAGTGATTGATTATGTTCGAAGAGCAATAAGACATAGAGAATATACAAGGGGAAACCACCCCAGCTGTAGAAAAGCCATAGAAGTATGTGAGGCCTACCAGCAGACGGCACAACCGTGGGGATACCACCACCATGTACAACAGGGGGTTACAAATGGCCACATAACGATCATAGGCCATCACAGAGAGCAGGGTAACCTCAGACACAATGAAAAACACAAACCCTCCCAGTTGGATGGCACATTCATAGTATAAGATAGTATTCTTCTTTACTACAAAAGTGATCAGCATTTTAGGGGCAATGACAGTAGAGTTGCCAAGATTGATGATAGCCAAATGCCGTAAGAAGAAGTACATGGGTGTTTGGAGTCGAGAGTCCACACTGGTGAGGGTGATGATGCCCAGGTTGCCAGCCACAGTCAGCACATAGATCACCAGGAAGACCAGGAAGAGGGGAACCTGCAGCTGTGGAGTGGCTGAGACACCAGTGAGGATAAACTCAGTGACCTGGGTAAAATTTCCAGGAGCCATGTAGGAGTTTGAAAATTCATCTGTTTGAGGAAGAAAAAGAAAAGTATTTACAAATTTTAAGAACTCTTTTCTATGGTTGCAATATAGGTCAAGGGCAATTTCTTCAATGAGATTTCTTTTAATCATGTATTATTCTAATGCATTTATTAAACAAGAAAATCAAGTATGGTCAATTAAGTACATAAAATTAAGTCCATCATCATGCCACATGGGAGGATTTACTCCATTATAACTTAATTTGTTCTTTGTTTGCAAATGTTCCCAGTCACATCTTTTAGCTTATGTATTTTGCTTTAAGTATGAGAAAGACTTCTGGAATTGTATGTCCCCAAAAAATAGGCATCTCACAATATTTTAATATGAGACTTCTATTTCTCAGAAACAGATGAATCTATGCATGTTCTGGCTCATTTTCTTAATTTTTTTTCTTTTCATAACATATATTAAAGGTATATTGAACCTGACATTCTATCACTCCTGTGTGTTTTTTATTTTTCTCATTTCTCCATTTTATTCACTCAGAAAAAAAAATATATATGGACACAAGTCTTAGTGTGTTTTTCAGGTTATTGACCTTTTTTTTTTTGCTTTATTTAAATGATATTACTAAATTTTTAAGTCAATGTTCCCAAATCCTAGCTGGTTGAATTCCCAGAATTGCTTGTAAATCTGTAAGTCCACCTAACTTTCATTACCTTTTGTGGAATGGAAACATATCTTAACTACCATTTTATAAACTATATTTCCTGAAATCATATTGGTTAAAAGGGACAGCATGGATTTGATATAAGTCTCTTGAAGGCATCCTTCACATCCTTATTCCGCAGGCTGTAGATCATGGGGTTCAGCATCGGAATCACTAGTGTATAAAACACAGAAGCCATTTTATCAGTATCTAATGAGTGACTAGTTTGAGGCTGCACATACATGAATAGAAGTGTCCCATAGAACACTGTGACAGCCATCATATGTGAAGCACAAGTAGAAAAGGCTTTTTTCCTCCCTTCTGATGAATGCTTTTTTAGAATGGCCAAAACAATGTTGAAATAAGATACTAGAACAGCAATCAGAGAAAAAATCACATTAACAGCTGCAGATACAAAGACTATCGTCTCGGGAACTTTTGTATCAGAACAGGACAATGCTAACACAGGTGCACTATCACAATAAAAGTGATTGATTATGTTCGAAGAGCAATAAGACATAGAGAATATACAAGGGGAAACCACCCCAGCTGTAGAAAAGCCATAGAAGTATGTGAGGCCTACCAGCAGACGGCACAACCGTGGGGATACCACCACCATGTACAACAGGGGGTTACAAATGGCCACATAACGATCATAGGCCATCACAGAGAGCAGGGTAACCTCAGACACAATGAAAAACACAAACCCTCCCAGTTGGATGGCACATTCATAGTATAAGATAGTATTCTTCTTTACTACAAAAGTGATCAGCATTTTAGGGGCAATGACAGTAGAGTTGCCAAGATTGATGATAGCCAAATGCCGTAAGAAGAAGTACATGGGCGTTTGGAGTCGAGAGTCCACACTGGTGAGGGTGATGATGCCCAGGTTGCCAGCCACAGTCAGCACATAGATCACCAGGAAGACCAGGAAGAGGGGAACCTGCAGCTGTGGAGTGGCTGAGACACCAGTGAGGATAAACTCAGTGACCTGGGTAAAATTTCCAGGAGCCATGTAGGAGTTTGAAAATTCATCTGTTTGAGGAAGAAAAAGAAAAGTATTTACAAATTTTAAGAACTCTTTTCTATGGTTGCAATATAGGTCAAGGGCAATTTCTTCAATGAGATTTCTTTTAATCATGTATTATTCTAATGCATTTATTAAACAAGAAAATCAAGTATGGTCAATTAAGTACATAAAATTAAGTCCATCATCATGCCACATGGGAGGATTTACTCCATTATAACTTAATTTGTTCTTTGTTTGCAAATGTTCCCAGTCACATCTTTTAGCTTATGTATTTTGCTTTAAGTATGAGAAAGACTTCTGGAATTGTATGTCCCCAAAAAATAGGCATCTCACAATATTTTAATATGAGACTTCTATTTCTCAGAAACAGATGAATCTATGCATGTTCTGGCTCATTTTCTTAATTTTTTTTCTTTTCATAACATATATTAAAGGTATATTGAACCTGACATTCTATCACTCCTGTGTGTTTTTTATTTTTCTCATTTCTCCATTTTATTCACTCAGAAAAAAAAATATATATGGACACAAGTCTTAGTGTGTTTTTCAGGTTATTGACCTTTTTTTTTTTGCTTTATATAAATGATATTACTAAAATTTGTTATCAATTTTGTGTATTCTCTTAGTATTATGCTTTTCTGGATATTACCTTCTTTTCTCATATTATTGCATCATTCTTGACCCATAGATTGATGCAATTCTTTCTGTTTTCCTCTTTTTCTAAGAACTTTTTTCCGTCGAGTGTGTGTGCTAGCCAGGGAGAAATCACTCCCCAGAGGAGAGGGACACACCACAAGTCCTTCTCATTCACTTACTCCTGGGATTGTATGCATGCACACACATGCAGCTGGGGTGGGTTTCAAGCCACCAGATCCAGGACACAAACTGTTAACCATGAGGGAGTCCAGTGACATAACCATTATGCCATCTGCAGGTCCCCACTTTTTTCCTTTTATACAGTATTTTTTTTTTCATAAAACATAGATTTACAATTGTTTAAATTTACAAAATAAACCTGCTTCTGCTTTTTTACATTTTCAAAATTATTTACTGATGTATAACACATCTAAGAAAGGCACAAAAATCAAAAGAATAAATTTCAGTGAATTGTAACAAAATGTATGTATATATTTCAGCATCATTAGTAAGAAAAAAAATGTAGACATCGCCCTAGATGGTACATTTTTCTTTATTACATCAATCTTTTAGATTATTGTCTTTTTCATCTCCTTGATAATTTTAGTTACTGTAATAGTATTAATATTTTTATTTAATAGTATCTATGAAAATTACATTTCAAATGTTTGGCATAAAATTGGCATGCAATTTTACTATGGCTAAATATTTTCCAAGAGCTATTTAATAAGAATGATCACCTGACCCTATCTAAGCCAAATGGAGCCCCTATCTCTGCTACCACAACTGCTAACTGAGTGTTGGACACCTGGGTTGTCATAGTCTCTACTGAAATATTTGGAAGTTAAGCTCTTGAGAATCAATACTATGTCATCATACATGTTTTAATTATGAGGGCCTAGAAACGTGGATGTTTTCTTTCCTTCTTAAAAGGGGAAAATAGGAAGCATGTAGCTATTTTTCTCAGAAATAGAAATATAGAATGCAATAGCAATGTAAAAAGAATCAGAGAAATTGCACCAAAAGTCTTAATATTGTTGAATATCTGATATCAATTTCTTTCTTCCTTCCTACCTTTTTTCTTCCTTCCTTTCTTTTTTTCTTTCTCTTTCTTTTTTCTTCTCTTTCTTTTATTGTTTCTTTGAATTATCGTATGTATTTATTTATCACGTATTTATGTTTCTAATCTGTTTCAGTCAATATTCGAGCTTCAGATTTGTTATTTGCCCTTCACCTAATGGTTAAATGGCTTCAATTGCAAGGAAGAAGTGGAAATCAGTTACAGAAATACATGAACAATGGGAACCAGCAGTTAGCATAATGGCTATGTTGCTGGATTCCCACGTAGTCTACCGCAGTTCGTGTCCCGGACCCGGTGGCTTAAAACTCACGCCGGGCGCGTGTGCATGTGTGCCCAAGATCCCGAGAAGAGAATGGAGGAGAAGGGATTGTGGCGTGTCCATCCCCCCTGGGGGGTGATTTCTCATTTTCTGTCTCTGTGTCTCTCTCTCTGTCTGTCTGGCGAGCGCACACACCCTATAATGAAAAACTTCTCAAAAAAAAAAGAAGAAATACATGAACAATAAAATTGAAAACTATAATGCTTATATAATAAATAAAAAGATACTTTAGGGTAAACCGAGTATGTAATTTCATATGGGTTATCAAGGAAACGTCTTTATAAGAAAGCGGCATGTGACTGAACCCTACCAATTAAGAATCACCGATTTAATAAATCACAAGAAGACATTTCAGGATTCTCGGCAAGAGTGAATTTCTTTTTTTTTTTCTTTTCTTTTTTTTTTTTTTTGTTGCCAGCCACAGTCAGCACATAGATCACCAGGAAGACCAGGAAGAGGGGAACCTGCAGCTGTGGAGTGGCTGAGACACCAGTGAGGATAAACTCAGTGACCTGGGTAAAATTTCCAGGAGCCATGTAGGAGTTTGAAAATTCATCTGTTTGAGGAAGAAAAAGAAAAGTATTTACAAATTTTAAGAACTCTTTTCTATGGTTGCAATATAGGTCAAGGGCAATTTCTTCAATGAGATTTCTTTTAATCATGTATTATTCTAATGCATTTATTAAACAAGAAAATCAAGTATGGTCAATTAAGTACATAAAATTAAGTCCATCATCATGCCACATGGGAGGATTTACTCCATTATAACTTAATTTGTTCTTTGTTTGCAAATGTTCCCAGTCACATCTTTTAGCTTATGTATTTTGCTTTAAGTATGAGAAAGACTTCTGGAATTGTATGTCCCCAAAAAATAGGCATCTCACAATATTTTAATATGAGACTTCTATTTCTCAGAAACAGATGAATCTATGCATGTTCTGGCTCATTTTCTTAATTTTTTTTCTTTTCATAACATATATTAAAGGTATATTGAACCTGACATTCTATCACTCCTGTGTGTTTTTTATTTTTCTCATTTCTCCATTTTATTCACTCAGAAAAAAAAATATATATGGACACAAGTCTTAGTGTGTTTTTCAGGTTATTGACCTTTTTTTTTTTGCTTTATATAAATGATATTACTAAAATTTGTTATCAATTTTGTGTATTCTCTTAGTATTATGCTTTTCTGGATATTACCTTCTTTTCTCATATTATTGCATCATTCTTGACCCATAGATTGATGCAATTCTTTCTGTTTTCCTCTTTTTCTAAGAACTTTTTTCCGTCGAGTGTGTGTGCTAGGGAGAAATCACTCCCCAGAGGAGAGGGACACACCACAAGTCCTTCTCATTCACTTACTCCTGGGATTGTATGCATGCACACACATGCAGCTGGGGTGGGTTTCAAGCCACCAGATCCAGGACACAAACTGTTAACCATGAGGGAGTCCAGTGACATAACCATTATGCCATCTGCAGGTCCCCACTTTTTTCCTTTTATACAGTATTTTTTTTTTCATAAAACATAGATTTACAATTGTTTAAATTTACAAAATAAACCTGCTTCTGCTTTTTTACATTTTCAAAATTATTTACTGATGTATAACACATCTAAGAAAGGCACAAAAATCAAAAGAATAAATTTCAGTGAATTGTAACAAAATGTATGTATATATTTCAGCATCATTAGTAAGAAAAAAAATGTAGACATCGCCCTAGATGGTACATTTTTCTTTATTACATCAATCTTTTAGATTATTGTCTTTTTCATCTCCTTGATAATTTTAGTTACTGTAATAGTATTAATATTTTTATTTAATAGTATCTATGAAAATTACATTTCAAATGTTTGGCATAAAATTGGCATGCAATTTTACTATGGCTAAATATTTTCCAAGAGCTATTTAATAAGAATGATCACCTGACCCTATCTAAGCCAAATGGAGCCCCTATCTCTGCTACCACAACTGCTAACTGAGTGTTGGACACCTGGGTTGTCATAGTCTCTACTGAAATATTTGGAAGTTAAGCTCTTGAGAATCAATACTATGTCATCATACATGTTTTAATTATGAGGGCCTAGAAACGTGGATGTTTTCTTTCCTTCTTAAAAGGGGAAAATAGGAAGCATGTAGCTATTTTTCTCAGAAATAGAAATATAGAATGCAATAGCAATGTAAAAAGAATCAGAGAAATTGCACCAAAAGTCTTAATATTGTTGAATATCTGATATCAATTTCTTTCTTCCTTCCTACCTTTTTTCTTCCTTCCTTTCTTTTTTTCTTTCTCTTTCTTTTTTCTTCTCTTTCTTTTATTGTTTCTTTGAATTATCGTATGTATTTATTTATCACGTATTTATGTTTCTAATCTGTTTCAGTCAATATTCGAGCTTCAGATTTGTTATTTGCCCTTCACCTAATGGTTAAATGGCTTCAATTGCAAGGAAGAAGTGGAAATCAGTTACAGAAATACATGAACAATGGGAACCAGCAGTTAGCATAATGGCTATGTTGCTGGATTCCCACGTAGTCTACCGCAGTTCGTGTCCCGGACCCGGTGGCTTAAAACTCACGCCGGGCGCGTGTGCATGTGTGCCCAAGATCCCGAGAAGAGAATGGAGGAGAAGGGATTGTGGCGTGACCATCCCCCCTGGGGGGTGATTTCTCATTTTCTGTCTCTGTGTCTCTCTCTCTGTCTGTCTGGCGAGCGCACACACCCTATAATGAAAAACTTCTCAAAAAAAAAAGAAGAAATACATGAACAATAAAATTGAAAACTATAATGCTTATATAATAAATAAAAAGATACTTTAGGGTAAACCGAGTATGTAATTTCATATGGGTTATCAAGGAAACGTCTTTATAAGAAAGCGGCATGTGACTGAACCCTACCAATTAAGAATCACCGATTTAATAAATCACAAGAAGACATTTCAGGATTCTCGGCAAGAGTGAATTTCTTTTTTTTTTTCTTTTCTTTTTTTTTTTTTTTGGAGAGGTTTTTGCTATAGGGCGCGTATGCTTGCCAGACAGACA
>NW_006159720.1:192270-210944 GCF_000334495.1 Tupaia belangeri chinensis
GGGCACGCACGCACACGCGCCCGGCGTGAGTTTTAAGCTACCGGGTCCAGGATGCGAACCGCGGTCAACTACATGGGAGTCCAACAACATAGCCATTACGCTAACTGCTGGTTCCCAAGAGTGAATTTCTTAAAAACACTGCTAGGGTGGGGATGTGTGCTATTTGACACGTATGTACTTTTGTCCATTGACTCATTCCATCTAATTCCTCCCTCTTCTTTATAGAAGGGACTTGGCCAGGGACCAGCAGGTGGCATAGTGGTTAAGGCACTGGATTTCCATGTAGTCAAGCATGGTATGAGTCCTGGACCCAGCAGCTTGAAACTCATTCTGGACCCAGGTGGGAGCTGCCCAAAAACTGGAGAGGAGAGTGGAGAAGAATTGCAGTATGGCCATTTCCCTGAGAGGGAGTGATTTCTCACTTTCTGTGTCTCTTTGTGTCTTCAGCAAGTGCACATGCCCTATAGCAAAAACTCCTATCAAAAAAAAAAAAATATGTACCTAGTCATTAGGAATTAATCATGTACGCTTAAGAGAGTATCATGAGATTCCTGCAGAAAAAAACGCACTCCTCTGTCAAGAAATAGATGGAACTCATTGTGTGCACATTTCTTTTTCTTTTTAAGAGGTTTTTGCTACAGGGTGTGTGCACTCGCCAGATAGACAGAGAGCAACCGAGAGACAGAAAGTGAGAAATCAACACAGAGAGGGGATGGTCACGCCGCAATCCCTTCCTCTCCATTCTCCTCCCGTGGGCACACACACACGCGTGCTGGCATGAGTTTCAGCGATCGAGTCCAGGACTCCAACCATGGTCGACTACATGATAGTCCAGTGACAGCCATTATGCTAACTGCTGGTCCCTGTGCACATTTCTATGAATTTACAGGTATTAACTCACGCAATGTATCTACTAACTCTAGAAAGTAGGTGGCAGTACTATTAAATTGAGGAAATCACAAATAAGTTCTCATGAGCATCTTATTTTCAAAATAATGTGTACATGTTAGGTGTACACAGCCCCTCCAAACACACAGGCAATCCATGAAATGAAAGAATGTCTCATATTACACAATACTTACAAGACCAAGAAGCTGAGGCACATAAGTAACAGAAACAGATTCTTGTTAAAATATGTAACTAAACACTATGGTTTTCGAAATCTAAATTGGTATAAATAATGAAGAACACAGATTACTGGGGACTGTATAGCGAGTCTGTCCTCAGCTTTAATCCTACTGATAATTGAAACATTTATTGAAAAGAGGAACAAAGAGAGTATTGCAGAGTACTAGGCACTTTCCGATCTTCGTGACCACCCACTTTATTTGTCCTTAGAAATTTCAAAGACCACTGCTTCCACTTACCTTTGTTGGGATTCTGTTTTGATTTCTTTCTGTTTTAATCCTGGGCTGTTGCAGAGTGGATTTATGTTTTTTTTTCTAACTGCCTGAGACTCAATGTTTTGAAGTCGTGATCTCATTGAAGGTAAACAAATTGTACCTAATTACCTCTGGGAGAGCATCTTGTATATCTGCTAATTATTTCTGAATGTTCCATCAGTTAAAATCAAAAGTATTTCATTCCTCAGTATAATTCAGCAAATAAATTATGCAATATTGTTAACCAGTGGAAATCATGGATAAGTCTTCATGAATAATTTAGTTTAAAAATGCTGTGTAATTATTAGGTATACCCAAACCTTCCAATGCACATGAAATCCATGAGTGAATGGAAGAATAATTTTGTAGAAAAAAATTTATACAATATTTGATAATACTTTAATTGATCAAAATTTTTGTTAATATATAAAATTATAGGTTGACATAAAACAATGCCTTTGACTAGTGTAGTTTCTGCCAAAAATTTGCTATCTGCTTATAATGTAGTTCTTATTTCTAAATATTTAAAAAATAAACATAGGAGAGACCAACAGTTACTGTGGTTGTTAAGGCACTGGATGCTTCCACATGACCAACCATGGTTTCTAGTCCCATGGCTTGATTTCTCACTTTCCCTCTCTCTTTCTGTGTGTCTCCTTCTGGTAAAATTAAAATAAGGGAATAAATAAATAAAATTAAATAAAACAATTCTTTTTTTTTTTTTTTTTGAGAGGTTTTCGCTATAGGGCGCGTGTGCTCGCCAGACAGACAGAGAGAGACAGAGAGACAGAAAGCGAGAAATCACCCTCCCAGGGGGGATGGTCACGCCGCAATCCCTTCTCCTCTCGGGATCTTGGGCATGCACTCACATGTGCCCGGCGTGAGTTAATAAAACAATTCTTTAAAGAAATAAATAAAATATAAGTAAACCTAGGTATTAAGGTATTATCTTATTTTATGAGTTGGTAATGGCCATGCCACAATGATTTCTCCTCCATTCTCCTCTTAAGATTTTTGGCTTGCATGCACATACATGTGTGTTTTTTGAGCTTCTGAGTCCAGAACTTAAACTGCACAATTTGCCATGTGGGATCCAGTGCATCTACTCATTCTCCTATCCATTCATTTTAAGATCCTCTATCATACCTGGAGTTCTCCTTCAACATGCTGGGTGCATGCATGCGTGCATGCTTATGATCCTAATTGACTGAGTCTAGGGGTGAATGAAGTGTGCAGACCCAATTGTGGGGGTCCCTGTCTCACTTTCTCACTCTATCTCTTTCGCTTATGAAATCATGAATATACACCCTGAGTAAATAAAATAAATTATTTATATCAATATGCATAGATTTTTCCTATTTAACTTTAAAAGATTCATTTCCTCTTATGTGGTATTGTTTGGATGATAGGGTATCTAAGGCATTTAGATAGTTATTTAATCATTTTTTAATATTCCATATTAGTAACTGCCTCCTTATTGATGTAATTTATATTAGAGTATTTATAGACCATCATACTGTGATTTCCAACCATTACAGTGATAAACACTGTTCCAGCATTCACTGATGTTCACATCGAAGTCAATAAAGTGAAGTGGAATTGCTCTGATTAGGATAGGGGAGCTGGGGCCAGCATGTGACATGGAGGTTAAAGCAGCTGGGTGACACATGACCAACTCCACATTTAAATCCCAGATCTAGTGGTTTAAAAAATCATGCTGGGTAAATATCCTGAGAGCAGATTGGAAGTAAAGGGACTATGGCATGGCTACCCCCCCACTGAGAATGATGTCTCATTTCTCTGTGTGTGTGGGTGTCTCCAGTGAGTATGCACCCTATGGAAAGAATCTAAAAAAAGAAGAAGAAGAAGAAAAAGAGGGAGAGACACACATGCTCCCAACAGTCAGTGTTTCAGAAACATTCAGTGTTTATCCAGTAAAATCTTGGAATTTTACAGATATGACTTTTTCAATGGAAGTAAATGGATTTGGAGTTATTCAATTAGATAAAATGTAGAATGGAGCTCTAATTAGTAGGATGTGAGTTTTAGCTTCAGCAGTCATGACGTAGGAACTTCTGGGAGCCATTACAAAGTCCATTCCTACAATTTAGAGCAGTTGGATCCTGAAGTCATCTTCGGTAGTTGGCAATGATGACTTTGCTAATTTATACACTCCATCTTGGAGAAGTGCCTCCTTTATTTTTTTTAAATTATTTATTTCATTTTATTTATTCATTTATTTATTTTCATTTGACCAGAGAAAGAGAGAGAAAGTGAGAAAGCAAGCTGCCAGGTCCGGGACTTGAACCATGGTGGACCATGTGGGAGTGTCCAGCACCTTAACCACCACACCACCTGCTGGCCCCAAGAAGTGCCTCCATTATGAACTGTTAAATTTCTATGACTGGAAACCTCCCCTCTCCACTTTTGTTTAAGAGTACATAGAGTGATTAACATTTCTATTGTCCTTACAGCCCCACTTCTCCTAATCACCTTAAGGATGATTAACCTGTTTACAAGCTTTTTCTTGCTTCTGTAAAAGCCCTACCCCTTACCCTTTCAAGCCCACTGCTCTTTGTCCTTGTAAATCTTCAAGTCATCCCAGACATGATTGTGCATTTTTGGCCTATATAAGCTCCTTTCTCCTTTCACTCAAGGCTGCGGGGTTTTGAGAGTCCTGAGTCCCCTTGTATACCACCAGCTTAATCAATAAACTCCAATAAATTTGGCTATGTCTGGATGTCCTCTTATTTCTTGCTGAGTAGACTATAACACCTTATCTGATAGAGTTTTTCTTTACATATGTAAATATGAATCCTTCTGGATTGTGAAAGAGATTCTTTGTAGGATTATAACAATGCAGAGCTGATAAGCAGGTCATCTAGTAAATAATAGGTGCAGCTGGTCTCAGGCCTTACCTGTGTCCTCCAACCCCCATCTTCATGGAAATTGACCAATCAACGTGCTATTGTTTTGAATAATTTATCTTTTATTTTTATAAGTATTTTAATCTAAATTATTTTGACTACATTTGCTTGAAATATTAATCTTCCTGTAAGGGGATTTTTATTTAGTTGAGAGATACTAACACATATGTAAAAGTTAAATGGACTTTGTCAGGCAAGATATTAGTGGATTATGAGGAAATCTGAGTAAACCTGAAGAGAAGTCCCTGGCACTAGCTTTATAATAAAAAATCAAGGAAACTCTCCTCTAATAAAAGGATACTACAGATTATAGAAAAGCAAAATAAAATAAAAAACAACGGTTGAAATCACATTGTTCCATGATATCATAAAGACAAAATAAAACACACTACAGATGAGTTAAATGTGTTTCCTTGGGATTGATTTAAATCCTGTCTGTATTTTCACTACAGAAAACTTTTTATTAAAATATGATAAAGTCGGGATCAGCAGTTAACATAATGGCTATGTTGCTGGACTCCCACGTAGTTGACCGCGGTTTGAGTCCCGGATCTGGTGGCTTAAACTCACGCTGGGTGCATGTGCATGTGTGCCCAAGATCTCAAGAGGAGAATGGAGGAGAAGGGATTGTGGTGCAGCCATCCCCCCTGGGGGGTGATTTCTCGCTTTCTGTCTCTCTGTCTCTCTGTCTGGTGAGCGCACACGCCGTATAGCAAAAACCTCTCCCCCCCCCAAAAAAATGATATAGTCCATAATGCACATAAATATGTATAAAATCTAATAAGATATATATGAATATCCCTCATAATTCACAGATTAGTAATATACAGACTAGGAGATAAAGGGCATATTAAGGAGAGACAGTTATTAATACTTTAAAAAATTATGATCTCAGATTCAGTAGTTGACATGGAATTTAAGGCAGCTGGATCCCACATGGCCCACTTCATGGTTTTAGTTCCAGACCTGGTGTCTGGAAAATCACATCAGCAAGTGTGCATGCATGCTAAAATTCTGAGAGGAGACTGAGGAATAAAGACTGCCGCATGGCAAACTCCCATAGGGGGTAATTCATCACTTTCCCTCTTTCTCGCTGTCTGTCATTCTCTCTTCAACAAGCACATGCACCCATGCCTTATGGAATACTATTCAGCCATTTAAAAAAAAAAAACCTGGCTTTTGACAGGAAGTGGATGAATATGGAAGATTTACTGCTGAGTGAAGCAAGCCAGGCTATGAAGGAGAGACATTGTATGTCCCCACTTAATATATACTGAGTGTCTTCACTCTATGACTAAAACTGATTAACAAAAGGATATAGAAACACAGTATATGGATGCAAATACCACATATAGTGTATGTGAAAGAGCAGGGACTGAGGAAGGACATTTAGAAGAAAAATAGGGAGGCAAAGCATTAATGGGACAAAGAAATGTGGTATTATCTGTTGAAGATATTTTATAGTTTTATCAACTGGACTAGGGAGAAATGCTCACCTGTTGAAATATTCATTTTGTAAGCTAAATAATGTAATTGAATGTATAAAAGATAATGAAATTTTAAAGTGTGAAATAAAATAAGCTAAAAAAGAATTTTAAAAAGTCATGAAGAATCCTAAAGCTACGAAATAACTCAAATATTTGAAAAAACATCATCATGAGCTAAATGCCTACATTTATATATTTGAGAAGAAATGCGGGGAGAGAGAAACAGAGACAGAGAGAGGTTCGGTGGGCCCTTCATGTGGCAGTCCAACAGACCCTGCCTCCCTGATAACTTCCACCACTTGTGAATGCCACAGCAACCAGCTTCTTCAGGCTGGGCAAAGAAGAAAATCCTAGTTTCCCATTTGGCCCAATTTTTAGCAGCAACATCTTCATAGCACACTCCACCACGACTGGTCCTTACCTATAGGTTTTTACTCTGCCATTTTTGTACAATGTTTAATTCAAACCTATACTTGCAGTTTCTAAAATGCTGACCCACAAACCACTTCTTGTGTCACTCATGTAGCAATGAAAACAAAAGGCAGGAATCACCCATCTAAGGAATGACTTCTTTTAGAACATTCTTTTATTTTCTTTCTTTTTTTTAAATTTTATTTCAATTTCTTTTATACATTCAATCATGTTATTTAGCTTGCAAAGTGAATATTTCAATATGTATACATTTCTGACCAGTCAACAATGCTATGAAGTTATCTTCAACAGGTGGCACTATTCACAATTGCTAAGTCATGGAACCAACCCAAATGCCCACGAACAGCTGAATGGATTGAAAAACTGTGGTACATGTACTCTATGGAATACTACTCAGCCATAAAAACCAAGTTCCTGGCTTTTGACAGGAAGTGGATAAATATGGAAAATCTAACACTACTTAAAGATATTCATTTTACAATCCTACACCTTGACAAAGATACACTGGTTTGTTTTGTTCTTTTCACTCAGTTGAATTTCCCAAAACTACCTATTACAGGTTTGCTCTTTTTGGATATCTCCAGTGCTTTGCCAATTGTTGTCTCATTCTCCCCTTGACATTTGGGACAGTACCTCTTGCCCTGTGGTTTATGGTTATGTCGCACCCCAAGAAGTAGATCCACTCAATGGAGCACTTGTCATGTCGTATCCTATCATCTCTCCACAGGAGACCTGATTGCACACACAGTATGTCTGCTCCTTCTGGAGGATGGGAGAGTCTGTGGGGGACACTTCTATTTCTGCTTTGGCCTTGGAGTATTTCTTCTTATAGGAGGATTTTCCTTTTTTCTCCTTGTGTGTCCCTGAGGTGATGTCATACTCATGATTATTAGGTCCATCCTCTGGGTTCTCATTGTTTCACTGTTCCCGGGTCCACTAGATTTTCAGCTTTTCTGCCTGAGTGACTGCCTCATTCTTACACTTCTGGACAGCTTACCCTGTCACCTATGGTGTAGTTGATGTCCTGATGTGCCACAGAGTTTAACATACCTGTCCACTTGTCTGGTCCAGTACTCAGCCAGATCCACCATCTGACTCACAATCAGGAAATTCTCATCTCCCAGCTCCTAGCTCTGAGTCAAGGCTCTTCGAATGCAGTGCAATACTCGTGTCTTCTGGGTACCGTTCATCTTGTGTTTAAACTTCTCATAATATTCATCCAAATCCTTCAGGATTTCTCACATTCATGAATTCAGACCTCACCTACAGCAGCAGGATGGCATCTGATGGGCTACCCATGACGGCCCCCAAACTGCTTTGCGTTGGGCTGCGCTGGAAGGTGTTGGCCCCAAGTGCCACCGGGGTGTAGGCATCTCGGCAGATTTGAGGGGCTATCTGCTTTTTGGAATAGTGCCTGTGAGGTCTTATTTCAGGAAGGCCTGAAGCCCTTCAGTCTGTATGGATTCCTTAGCTTTCAGAATGCCAAGACCACTCCAAGGGCCATACAGTCCTAGACCACCACCTCCTGGAAGCCTCCCAGCCTCCAGCCTGAACACACACCCGTGGGTCACCCATGCTTCTCAGCAGCACTGTAGGGTCCACAAGAGACAGCCTGGAGCTCTTGAAGGCCTGCTCCAAGGGTCACTAGGGTCAAGCCGGAGACCAGAATGGTGCCTGGACTCCAAGCCAGAACCCAGAAATCCACTGTTACTCAGTATCCAGAAGTACCTTGTCATTTTTAAATGTTCATATGCCATTTTTTTTTTCTTTTGAGAGGTTTTTGCTACAGGGCACGTGCACTCGCCAGAAAGACAGAGAGAGATAAAGAGATAGAAAGCGGGATATCACCCCCCCAGGGAGGATGGTCATGCCACAATCCCTTCTCCATTCTCCTCTCGGGATCTTGGGCATGCACGCACACGTACCCGGTGTGAGTTTAAGCCACCAGGTCTGGGACTCAAACTGCCGTAGACTACATGGGAGTTCAGTGACATAGCTGTTACGCTAACTGCTGGTCCCATTGTTCATATGCTTTTAATTGTGCTTCATTCACTCCCAATTTTATCCTTTATTAGAGACAAAATTATACAAAAATTTGTGTAAGCAATACCATGATGCTGTTTCAAGATGTTAATGAGATTTAACTTATCAAATAATGAAACATATTCAAAATATTTGTATGAGTATAAAAGGAGAGAGACACTATGTCTTCTTAGTCATTACTGAGAATAAGCACAGAGGACCGAATCAAATTAGGTCATCTTGCAATGGCTTTACCATCAAAGAAAGCTGATCTTTGCAAACGTGACTAAAACACTGTGGATCTCTGTAACACACTGCACTGCATGAAATACTGTGTTCTATTAATCTGAAATGAAGACAGAGTCTTCATTTAGAACACACAAGTCCCATGGATTGCAGACTGCAAGCTTATACAATACAATATTTACACAAGACACATTATTACTATGAATTATTATTATCATTTTAGTGCAAAAGATTTTTGTTCTGAGAGCCCATTTTATAAAATTTGATTGTATCACACCTTAATTAACATTATACTTATTTAAATGAAGACAGTCCTCATTTCCTCATGTGTTTCTCTGTGTTTCTCTTAAGGCACAGTGAGAACAATGTAGATTGTTTTCACTCTTGTAGAATTTCCCTCGGGAGACAACAAACAATTAACTGAATATTCCCAAAGCATTTTGAAATATATTAAAAAGCCTTATGGATGTCTAACATTTGTTAAAGATAATTTTTATTCACCACTGTGTTAGGGGTCTCCAGAGAAATAGAACCAACTGGATTGATAAATAGATACATACATTGATAAACAGAAATACACACAGATAGAAAAGATGTATTATGAAGAATAGTTCCTATTAGGAAGGCTGAAAAGCCCCATGGATTGTAGACCGCAAGCTTACACAATTCAATATTTATACAAGACACATTATTACTATGAATTACTATGATCATTTTAGTGCAAAAGATTTTTGTTCTGTTTGAGAGCCCATTTTATAATATTTGACTGTATCGCACGTTAATTAACATTATACACTTATTTAAATGATAGTAATTCCATGCTACATATGTTGTGTAAAGTGTACATATAAAAGCAATTATTTCTACAATAGTGTTTTATTGTTTTCATTGATAGGAAAGATAAAATTTTCTTTCACTTTTTTAAATGTTGCACATTGACTATATCTGCAGTGGTAAGTATGAAGTCCCAAATGTAAAATTGTTTAATTAGTTGAAAAAACTTGATGTTAGTTTTAAATACCTAAGTTTGTCTTTTATTGTATCAGTTGTTAATAAAGTTTCAAAATCCAAAAAATACCACATAATTTATTTCATTTGTAGAAATTATTCCAATACTACTCACAACACATGTTAATAACAGAAAAACAGTCTTAAAATGAGGGGAATTTATAAAGTTGTACAAGGAAGTAATTCTTTACAGAACTGAACGCACATAATAATATCCACTATGGGATTTAAAGACTGCCAATTTTTTTTTTTATCTTGAAAAATGCGATTGAGATTCTTGGCAGAGGAGATAAATGGGAAGGGTGTTGAATTTTACCAACTCCAAATGGAGTCATTCCAAAAATATATCTATTTTAGGGCCAACCGATAGCATGGTGGTTAAGATAGCTAGATGCCCAGTGGGTTACTGTACAGTTCAAGTCCTAGACCCAGTGACTTGAAAACATGTTAGGCATGGGTTTCTATGTACATACTTAAAATCTCAAAAGGAGAAATGGAAGGGAAATCATTGCGGCATGAATTCCCCATGGAATGGGGTGCTTTCTCACTTTCCTCCTCACTCTCTAGATCTCTAATGAGCATGTGTGGCCTCTGGCAAATAACAAATAAATAAAAAGATAACCTGAAAACCAAACATACATCTATTTTTTTTTTTTTTGAGAAAGAGATGTTTGATATAGGGCATGTGCACTCACTAGAGAGGCAGAGATAGAGAGACAGAAAGTGAGAAATCACCACCCAGGGGGGATGGCCACACCGCAATCCCTTCTCATCCATTTTCCTCTCAGGATATTGGGCTTGCACACACAGACCACTGGCATGAGTTTTAAGCTGCAGGGTCGAGGATTCAAACTGTGGTTGACTATATGGGAGTCCAGTGATGTAACTATTACACCATCTTCTGGTTCCCATACACCTGTTTTTAGGTGGATATTTAAGGATTAAATAAACTAAAATTTATAATAGCTAGGCACAATCTATATTTTGTTACTAGCTCATGGGTGTCTAACCAAAGAGAAAAGCAAATAAATAACTACAAGATGGAAAATCATGGTTATACTCTCTTATTTAGTATTTGTGGAGATTTATCAATATTTAAAATGTAATGAAAATTTTAAAGATAAAAGCAAGTACCAATTATACAATTATCTTAATCTGAGTAAACAAAATTTTAAAATACTGAGAAAAAACTCTATTTTTATAACTATAAATGTATAATCATATATATATATATATATTATATACACAAATATCAGAAAATGTAAGTATTATTTTTGAGTGGCTAATTTAATTTAAATATCAGTGGCCTAATGTCTTGGGGGAGCTAAATTTGAACTTAATTTTTCAAAAGTGAAGGTATAAACTAAGACATTTCAATTTTCTAGTGTTGTTTTCTCATGTGAGCATGAATATTTATCTTGCTATATATATTAAAACATCAAAACTTTCCAATATATTGAATTCATGTGAAAATAAAAGAAGACTTCAAAATGCTAAGATTAGTAGTGCCTTAAAATTAACATGAGAAATATTTTATTTCTGCGGCCCTTTTCACAGCATCTTTTACCTCCTTGTTCCTCAGACTATAAATCAGTGGGTTTAGCATAGGGATCACTAGAGTATAGAACACAGAAACCACCTTTTCCTGTTCTACGGAATACTGGGAGCTTGGCTGGATATAATTAAAACTTAGGGTCCCATAGAATATGGTCACAGCAGTCAGGTGAGAGGCACAGGTGGAGAAAGCTTTCTTTCTGCCTGAGGCTGAGCGGATTCTCAGAATAGCCCCAGCGATGAACATGTAGGAAATGATCACAATCAAGAAGGTGGCCATGGCAATGATTCCTGAGAAGATTAACAGCAGCAATTCGTTCATGGAGGTATCAGAACATGACAGTTTTAGCAATGGAGGAACATCACAGAAGAAATGACCCACGATGTTGGGACCACAAAAAGACAGTCTGCCTAAGCCAATTGTGTGTGTCAGTGAGTTAATCATGCCACCGATGCATGACCCAAAGACCAGCACTGCACACTTTCTCTTAGACATGGCTACAGTATAAAGCAGAGGATTGACAATGGCCACATAACGGTCATAGGCCATCACCGACAACAAGAAGCCTTCTGTGGTAATGAGCACCCCGAAACACAAATGCTGGACTATGCAGGAGGAGAACGAGATGGTTTCCCTCACAACCAAGAAGCTGACCAGCATTTTTGGTGCAATAACTGATGAATAGCAGGCATCAACAAATGAAAGGCAGCTGAGGAAAAAGTACATGGGTGTGTGGAGCTTTGGGGTGATGTGGATTACAACGATCATGCCCAGGTTCCCCACCAGGGTAATGGCATAAATCCCCAGGAACAGCAGAAAGAGCACAATTTTCAGTTCAGCACGATCTGTCAATCCCAAAAGGATAAACTCAGTAACAACTGTGACATTCTCTTCAGCCATTTGTTAATTCCTTTTTCATCTGTGGTAGAAACATTAGGAGGATTAGAATGGATATAAGAGAATCTGGTATTTATCAAACACCAATAGAGACACTTGAGGACTGGTGAACTCGGATAAATGTTATTTATCTTCCTGAACCTAAATCCCCTCATTTAATATAAAAGCTTGAATATATTGTCTCTAAATTATTTTTCAGTGATAGTCACAAGTCAATATTAAAGAAATATGTGAAAAGTGCACTGGCTCTCAAAAAATGTCATTTTTTCCTCTAAAATGCCTGTCTCTACAAAAAGGTGATACTTACATGAGGTATGTTGATGGTGACTGCAAGGAAGATGAAAGTATTTTTAAACCTGTTTTTAAATCTTCATTTTGAATTTAAAAGCAATAAATGACAAAAAGATAAATCAGCTCTATGATTAACTATGTAGGCAATCCATAAATATATTAGGAATTAGCAAATATTATGATACAGAGGCCCTGGTCTCTAAAAGGGTAATGACAAAGTACCCTTTACAGTACATAAACCAGGCCAGCTCATGATGTGGTGGTTAAGGCTGCCATAACCTACATGGCTGACTGTGCAGTTCGAGTCTCAACCTGGTGACTTGAGAAGCATTCCAGGTGCATGTGTATGTGTGCCCAAAATCCAGCAGAAAAGACTAAAGTGTTATCTTACCCGTATGGGGTGCTTTCTCACTTTCCCTTTCCCTCTTGCTCTTCTCTCTCTGTCTCTGTCCAGTGAGCATACTCATCATCTGACAATTAAAATAAAATTTAAAAAGTGCATATACCTCAGCCTTCTTCTGTCATCTCCTCATGAGCATTATTTAGACAGACACAGTGAATCACTCAGCTCTGAGACCCAGGACTCAAAAAATTCCTTTCCTTGCTTTTATGGACTAGTTAGAAAACGTCACAGGGTATCTGATTCTTCAAAAACAAAACAAAACAAAACACACACACACACACACACACACACATATATATACTTTCATTCTGGCATTATTTTATGTATCAATGTTTATGCAGATAATAATGTACAATATAACATTATTTTTGTAAGTATGTATATAATAGAGTATTTATGTATACATATAAAAGATAAAATGTTAAATGCAGATACTTATAAAAAGCTATTCACCTGGGAGGTTTTTGATGTCATTCATATTGTGATAAATATATACAGCGTTTATGGTTTTCCAAATCCAGTTTCCATTACATATTAAGTTACTCATATTTTTAATTTAAATATATTATATTTCCATAAGAGTCAGTATGCCCATAATAGACCAAAACTTTCTATCTCTCAATCTTCTATATTCTGTAAGTAAAAAAGCTATAGAAAGAAAGAAATATATGTATGTCTACCTTAACTATGTCACTTCTATTAATTCATCTTTCTTAATGCACTTCAATTGCCACAGTGAAAGTGGATAGCATTAGCTCATTTCTGCATTTAAATATTTAGTTGTCACTTATTTTACTGTATTATTTTGGGAAATTTATTTATCTCTTCCAAGGCAACACACATGCCATAGAATATTTTTAAGGAAAATAGCAGATACCGCATGCAAAATGTCCAGTGTTACTTTAGTTATACTATAAATTATAGCTATAAATGCAGAATGTAGTTGTAGAATAAGAATCTGAGTGATATATTGGTAGACAAATGCTATGATATCTTTTTTTAATTTTTATTTTGGAGGGGATGATGATGTGAATAACTCATGGAGAAGGTTTCAGCCATTCTATTTCCCCAATTTTAAATCTCTATTTTATTTTAAATGATGATTAAATGGAAGTATGAATGTGTGGTTTACAAATGATTTTAATCTATTATTGGTCTAAAAGTTGTCAAGATTTCTCACATGCTGCTTGAAAACTACTAGATTATTTGTCACCACATAATATTAAACCTTGACATTCAAAACTGAATATCGTGACGGTCTACCATACTGTCTAACTAAGTAGCCAGTAACTATGTGAACATTTAAATAGAAATAGAAATTCATTAAAGGTGAATTAAATGAAAACATTAGTATTTTGAACTATACCCTTTTCAAATACTCTATAGGTGTACATGACTGGTGATCACTATTTGAAAAGCACAAATTACAGGAAGGTTTTATTACTACAGAAGGCTGTATTAGTTTGAGCTCTTTTAGTCCTGTCTTATCTTCCTAGAGTACTAATTAAATAAGATCTTCTCAAGGAACCATTGTTTATTGTAAATTGTTTTAATTCTAAGTATACTTAAAGAAAACTTGGTTTCCAAAGGAAGTTAGCAATTCACTTATGTACTACTTCAGGGATGTCCTTTCTCTGAAAATTAAGGGTAATTTTGTCAATAGTGTTAAATAATACTTGTGAAATAGATTCAAATGACCTCTGGTAATCTTAAAATTCATATGATTTTTATCAGATTTAAAATGAAAATTTTATAATATGCTAAATATGAGAAAATTTAAACAAAGAAGAAAAGCATTATTGTGAAGGAAACATAAATTACATAACTTACCAAAAAATCTTAAAATTTCAGAACTAGAAGCATCATGCTCTTTTTCAGAGTTTCTTACCCTTTTCTCATAAGCAATTATGGGTAATGGTTATATGAAACTGCAGAATTCTAAAATTATTTGTGAAATATAACCAAAAGTAACTGAAAGTATAAAAAATGAAGGTTATAGTTAACTATTGATACAGAGAAATATGTAAAACAAAACCTTAATTATTCATTTTTCCTCTAAGAGGACAAATTTGATTTGAAAATACATATATATATATGTACACATAATACCTCTAATAAACCTTATCACAACTTAAGTATTATGGAGAAGCAAATGAAACCTACGAAGCACTCTGTGTCTTAAGGGACATTCAAATTTCCCATGACTCAGGTATCTCCCTAAAGTGTGTATTCACTAAACTGCTATAATTATTTGAAAAAAAAATCAAGCAATAAGCAGGAAATTTATAAAATTGGTAAAATACAGTAGAAACAATATTTTAAAATAACTTATTCAATATAATTATGAATTACTAAGTGATAAATAATTAGCTGTCATTAGGCTATTGCAGTCCTCCGCCACCCCCAAATAGTCATGCTATATCATGATCTTCTTGCCTCAGACTCCTGAGTAGTTGGTACTATAGACACTGACCACCACATCAGGTCTTTCAGAGTGGGATAAGAATTAAACCAGCAGGTGACATGGTGGTTATGTCACTAGACTCCCACATAGTCGACCATGTTCAAATCCTGGACCCGAGGTGCTAGGAAGAGAAAGGGCAGAGAGCACTGAGCTCCACTTAATATACCTACTATCCGCACTTCATGGTAGAGATCGAAATATTGGAGGGTATAAAAGCAGTGCAAATAGTTAGTGATGATTAAGACAGTGTGGAATCGGGCAGGAGGAGAGTATGAAGAAGGATAGCAAGAGAACAAATAGGCATGAGAGTAGAGGGACACCTATGATTTATTACCTATTGATGATGACGTGTATAGTATTCTCAAATGGACTGGTCGGAGAAGTATTTCATGTTGGGTATAGTCTTTTTACAAGCAAAATGATAAGTAGCGATTGAATGTTTACAAAAATAATTGGAATAATAATTATAATAATAATCCGAGAAAAAATAATGAAAAGCTATTTGATGATGATGGGGATTTTAATGTCTTTGTATTGATTGATATACATGGTATTCTTTCCAGAAAAAGAAATGTAATACATTGTAAAGTTATATGTGATTCAATGTAGTATAAACAAGACTATGATAATTGGGTGACAGAGCGAGACAGAGAAAGGCAGCAGCGACCGCAGCAGGTCGCCGTCGCTCTGGACTGGAGTTGTCGGTTAGAGGAGGGGCAGCCGCCCGGAGCAGGAATTAGGTGGATACTTAGAATTGTTTGGAGTTGACACTGTAATTTCAGCCATGGGTTTGTCTGCATCTATTTCTCCTGTTGCAGTTCAGATCTCAGACCTTCAGATCATGAAAGATCATCCCCACCTTATGGATGCCCAATGCATGAAGGGAAGATGAAAGGCTGTCTGCTGAGCATGCAACCATCCGACCCAAACTGTGAGTAAGAAGTACTCTGTACCTGCCCACCAGCACTACACATACAAGTATGTGAAGTGTCCCGTCACGGGTGCCATGACTGGAAAGGAGAATTTAGATCCTTCAAATCTGATGCCACCACCTAATCAAACACCAACCCCAGATCAGTCGTTTGTCTACTGTCCGAGAGGAGTCTTCCATTCCGAGAGCAGATTCAGAAAGAAGTGGATTTATCCTTCTGAGCAAATGTTCTGGAATGCAATGTTAAAGAAAGGGTGAAAGTGGAAGGAGGAGGGCATCAGTCAAAAAGGCAAGTATAATATCATTAAAATTCATAATCAGAATAATGAGCAGGCTTGGAAGGAGATTTTGAAGTGGGAAGCCCTTCATGCCAAGGAGTGCCCATGTGGCCCATCCTTTATCTGGTTTGGAGGGAAGGCAAAAGAGCATTCACCAAGGGCACGAATTTGCTCATGGTTATGAGTTGACTTTTGATAGGCACGATTGGGTCATTGACCATTGTGGGACAGAAGTTAGATACGTCATTGATTACTACGATGGCGGTGAAGTCAACAAGGACTACCAGTTCACCATCCTGGATGCCCGTCCCGCCTTGGATTCACTTTCAGCAGTGTGGGACAGAATGAAGCTTGCTTGGTGGCGCTGAACTTCGTAACCTCTGTTTTGATTGTGATAGAAATTAATATAAACTATTTTTTCTGAGAGATATATTAAACTATTTTCCCCAAAGTGAATTGTTCTTTTGATGTAACATAACTTTAAGCGGGTAGTCACTCTTTATCCTCCACTTAGCAAAGGGTACCATTGCATTCACTCTTGGGTCACATGTGACCTTGCAGTTGATAGCAGATCATTTATGTTTTGTTCTCACTTAGCTCAAGTGGAAAGTGGTCCCTCTGTTTTTCTTTCAACTCCATTTTTGCCTGTGTGTTTCATTTAGGAAAATCTGAACAACCTCTGAGAAAGAGCTTTTAAAAAGTAGTGAAAGCTCCTTTTTTTCTTACTGTTTTCTCAGGAGTACTTGAACTATGAAACATGAAAGTCATTGGTGATGCCTGGGAGCTTTACCTAGTTAACTGTTTTAACTAACGCTGTTCATTTTAAGTAATTGTGTTAATTAAATAGGTACTAGTAGTTCTCAAGTCCTTTAGTATAGCCTGAACCCTAACAAGATGAAATGGAGTGCACTGGAAATGCACTCAGCCAAACCAAGGTATGTCTTTACTCTCCAAATTCTCATTTATGTGAATTGTTCAGACTGGACCTTGTTATAAAACAGTTTCACTATACCATGATATGACTACATGCTCTGGAACATAAATTTTAACTTTTTAAATGTTTTCCTTTTAGTTCCTATTTTTCTAACATGCAGTTCTCATTGTTCTGGTGTTTGGCAAGTTATCCCAATTTTGAACCCCATCATCTCCCCTGCTGGGAGACTTCTCCCCTGCTGGTCAGTCTAACTTAAACCTTAAAAGCCTGACTCGAGTCACAGTACCCCTGATGGTCCCTGTCTCTAAAACATGATTATATTCAGCTGAGTGCTAAATTTCACAAGAGGAGTATTTAACTCAGATGTAGACTATTTGCATTAACTCACTGTCTCAGTTTATATTTTTTATTCTAAGTAAGCTCTAAGTTTTCTGTTGAAATTCTTTGTACTGGTAACCCATAATTGGTTGAGCTAGTTATAGCAGGATGTTACAAGTTTTTAAGCCATTGACAATATTAAATCCTTTCATTTATCCTGAGTACTGTAGCGTTAAGTTAGTGGGTGGTATTGGCAAGTTGTGAGGGATTACTCCAGTATAGATTTCTTTGTTGTATCAGTTTTATGTGGAGTTTTAAAAATCCAACAACCTTAAGCTCCACATTTCAAAAATTAAAAAAAGATTATGATAATAATAAATAAAAAATAAGAAAGATAAAATTCAAGGAAAAAATCGTAACAGAAAAGAGACAAAGAGAAAATACAATATTGAATTTTACAAATATTTGTTGAATGAGAATAACTACAGGCTTTACAAAGATGACTGAACTTAGACACAATGCAGTAGAGAATACACAAAATGAAGCCAGAGAAAACAACGAAAATACTGGACAAAATATGAGAATAGTCTCAGTAATCTGTGAAACAGTAACAAGTTGCCTAACAAGTGTTTAATCATATGAGTAGAGAAAAGAGTAAAGAGAAAAGTAGAGAGAAGAGACTAGAGAGGACAGAAAAAATATGAGCAATAACATGGACCAGAACTTTACCAAAAGTATTTTTTCAGAAAAATTTAAAAAGTCAAATTATTATAAATCAATGATAGGGCTGTATAAAGAAATGCTATAGATTTTTGTAAGTTAATTTTGTATGCTGCAAATTTCTTAAAAATAACCAGAGATGAAAGATACTAGTTGCAGCAGATGGTGTGGAAGATAAGGCAGCTGAATCCCATATGATTTAATGCATTGGTTCAAGTCCTAGACCAGGAAGCTTGAAAAATATTCTGTGTATGTGTACATGCGTGCCTTACATCCAAGAGGAGAACCTAGGAGAAGAGATTGTGGAATGCCATACCCCCTGGGGGGATGGCTTCCTCTTTCTTTATTTCCATCTCTGGTGAGTATATATATATATATA
>NW_006159720.1:229417-241640 GCF_000334495.1 Tupaia belangeri chinensis
ATATATATATATATATATATATATATATATAGCATTTATATATAATATATACACATATATATGAATATATATACAACATAGATGAAGATATGAAAAAATGACTTACCACTAATGCCTTGACAGAAAAAATTGCGTATGATAATATATTGCTTTATGTCAATCTTTAATTATATAGCAGATAGAAATTATCTTGATCATGAAAATTTTATCAAATATTTTATAGTATTTTCTAGGAGGTCATTTGTTATTTACTTGTGAATTGTGTGTGTATATGTGTGCATGCCCAGAATTTGGCACAATATTTTCACTGTAATTTGCATTGTGTAATTAAGATGCTGACTGACTTATTTTTGATTTTTGGGATTTAGCAACATCATGTAATTCATTTCCTGAGTTAGACTGAGGTAAAATACTTTTGAATTTTTAATGAAATATCTGGAGAATAATTAACAGATATCCAGGGCACTCTCCCTCAAGTAATTATGTGCAATTTGTTTATTTTAGAATTATATTGAAATTTCAAATGATGAGTCCCAAAGGAAAAGGAAATACTTAAATCTCTTCTCTGACAACCTCTGAGTATTAAAACATCAGGAAGTCAAGGCAAATTCTACATTAAGGTAAGTAGAAACAGTGATCTTTGAACATCCTGAAGGGCATATAGCTTAAACTAGAAACTCGACAAAGATCTTGAAGGGCCCAATACACTGCAAAACACTTCTTCTTTTTAATACACTTTTCAGTCATCGATAGTGTGAATATTAAGTACAGATTTGTTATACATTCCTAGTTCTCCATATTTTTCATTATCTATTCATACTCAGATTTCAAATTAACTTACTGCTTTAATCATAGTTTAATAAAGATCTTTGTCATTAGTTAACAGGTATTCCTCTGATCCCATTCATTTCCTGTGTAATCAGGGTGTTCTCAATGGAGAGGGTGGTATTTTACAGTGTGTGTGAGAACATATTCTAAAGGCAGCATGACTGTATTTGATTCTGAGTGTACCACTTATGATCTGAGTGACCTTACTAAGGTAGCCAACTCCCTCTGCCTCAGTTTCCTTTTCTCTTGGAAGGGCATGATATTACTACCTATTTCTTACGGTTATTGTATAGATTATGTTGCTTAACTTCCATAAAGTTCTTAGAAATGTGCCTGCCACTCATTGTTTCCTCTACTTCTTGACAGACATTTGTGTTCTCCTTTCTGCTGGGATTCTTTTAATGATTCCTCATTAAATGTACATAAATAACCCTAATGACCAGGTCCTTGGTTTGCAGAAGAGGGCTTTATTATTGGGAGACAAGTGGAAGTAGGGATTCAAGGAGCTAAAAGGACACATGTGGGAAGTACTGCATTTCTCCCCAAGGACAACGTATTGGAGAAACTCTTTCTTGCCTGGAATCCTGACATATTCATCCTGAGATTCATTAAAAAGCTGATTCCTTCTCAATATGTACATTTAATTAAAACATCAGGCTTTCAGAAAGTATAGAAAGTCTAATTGGCTTAGGTAGGGGCAGATGATCATCTTTAACATAAACAACTCAGAACAGGATAATGGTTCAGTAGTGACTTAGTACTGAGAAAGCTCAACCCACAGGAGAGGGTTCTGGGTTTGCATATCGAGACATATCTGAGTGTGCTGGATGCATGTCTCTCTCTCTCTCTCCCTCTCTCTCTCTCTGTCTTTCTTGCTTATCAATAATGTGGGTCAATACCTTGAAGAATTTATTTTAAACATTTTAAAATTATCTCTAGGAAAATATTTGGTCATATTATAAAATCATGCTGATTCTATGCCAAATATATACAAAGTAATTATCATAGGTGCTCTATGAAACAAAGATGTTTATTACGATTGTGATAACAAAAAAAAATTCTTAAGTAGAATTTTTAAAAGAAAAAGATTAGCAGATGGGAAGAAGAAGATATATTCTGGGAGGAGGACAATATTCTATTTCTTCACCAAGTGATGCTAACATGGATGCATTCACTATCTGATAATTCACCAAGCTTCACATTTATACTTTGCTACATTTCTGGATTTGTATTATATCCTAATAAACCATTTTAAAGGTAAAAAAAATTAAGAAATGTTGAAACTTTTCTTTTTATGCTTTTTAGTCATTTTTATGCCTTCTTGAGAGAGTTGTTTGTATAGATCAAGGGCCCATTTATTAATTAAATTATCAGTTATTGTGTATGTAATCTACTTGAATTCTCTATACATTCTGGTTAAAAACTCCTTATCTGAAGTATAGCTTGCAAATATTTTCTTCAATTCTGTGGGATTTCTCTTTAATCTACTTATTGTTTCCTTTGCAGTACAAAAGCTTTTAAGTTTCATATAATTCCACTTGTCTATTTTTGGTGTTGTTCCCCATGCTTTTGGGGGTCTTATTTAAAATAATTTTGTGTAATCCAGTATCTTGAAGTGTTTCTCCTGTGTTTTTTCCCTGAAGTTTTATGGTTTTATATTAAAGTCTTTGAACAATTTCCAGTTAATTTTTATAAATTTATCTTGATGAGATTAATTTAATTTATTAATTTCTTATGAGAAATGGGGGTCTAGTTTTATTCTTCAGCAAGTGCATATACATTTTCTTTAGTATCATTTATTGAAAAAGAACTATTCTTTCTCCACTGAAGTGCGACCTTTGTCAAAAATCAAGTTTTTGTGTTGTTAAGTTTAGTTCTGCATTCCTTATTGTATTTCATTAATCTATGTGTCTACTTCTGTGCCAGTACTATGCCATTCTGGTTAGTATGGTTTGTAGTATATTTTGAATATCCTGTCATTTGACATTAACTGGACAAACACAAGTTCCTAGCGGAATGGGGTAGGCAATTAGAGAGAAATACTGTATGTCCCTGCTTACCATGTACTGAATGTTTGCACCCTGTGGTGGAAACTGAATGACTTCAATGGCATAAAAGTAGAGAGAGTAACAGTAGATTCCAGAAGGAGTACAGGGAACGGGAGCATAAAGTTAGTGGGTTTAGAGAAAATGAGTAAGTGACACGGGAATGAATTTAAAAGGTGGCATAGGTTATGAAAAGATGTATCACATCAGATAAATAAATGTCACTGACAATCCAATATGCATCTGCAAATAAATCTAATAAAACTATCAAAATTACATGACATAAGGCACAATGACTAGATGAATATATCTAAAAGCTTGTCTTTATTATTTCATGTTGTGTGCATGCTTTGAAAATCTGTACTGTACTCCACAAGGATTTAAAATGAGTATATGTAAATGAACATGAGTATATGAAATCACATGTACACACCATGATTAATGAGAGAGAAAAAATAGGAAGTAGCATCATTAAAGATGTCCAAAATTATGTAAAATAAAAATTTTCATTTTTTAATGAAACACTAAGAAGAAAATAAATGCATTATAAATGGTTTAAAATAGAATGAAGTATAATAATCAGCAACCTGAGAAATATATTTGAGGACATAGGTCTATGTATTTTTATCTGAGTAAATGAAATGAACAATGAGAAAAACCAGTTAATAGACATGGATGGTAGAATTTGCAAGGTCATTAAGCATCAAATATATGTTATGAAAGGATAAAATAAATTGAACAAAAATAATGTCTAAAGTCATCTATTTTCAGAAAAGGAATAAGAATCTGAAAGAAAATGTAGAAGCCATCAGGAAAGTCCTATCAGATTCTTGCATAGAAAAAGAAATGACTTCCCTAATATTTGGAAACATACAATTTCTCAAGCCTGTCACTTGATCAAAGTAGAAGACAATGAAATTACAACTGCAAATATTTATAGGCTAAGGACATCTTATTAATTCAATTAGATTGCAAGGGAGTAAATTCTCAAAATATTGAAGATGGGGACCACCTATTTAATTTATCATACTTGCTTTTCCACTCTCCAAAATTGTTGTGGTTTTATTATTTATTAGACCTAGAACCTGGAGTATATTAACTGAGTAAGGGTAATACATGATTTGAGAAAATCCCATCCAAAAAATTGCCCTTACCATCTCAACAGGAGATGGTGTAATGGCTACAACACTGGATTCCCACATAGTGGACAACAGTCTGAGTCCTGGACCTGGTGGCTTAAACCTCACATCAGGCACATATACCTGCATGCCCAAGATCCTGAGAGGAGCATGGAGGAGAAGGGATTGTGGCATGAGCATTCCCTCTGAGTGGGGGGTGATTTCTCACTGCCTCTCTGGCTCTATTATCTCTCTGGTGAACACATGCTCCCTATAGAAAAAATATCTCTCAAAATGAAGGAAAGAAGGAAAGAAAAAGAAAGGAAGGAAGAAAACATAGCAGCCCAAGAAAGCAGTTCTTCCAGATTCTAACAACTTCTCCTTTTCTTTCCCAAATAGATGAATTATCAAACTCATACATGGCTCCTGGAAATTCCACCCTGGCTACAGAGTTTATTCTCACCAATATCTCAGAAAATCCAGAACTGCAGGTTCCCCTCTTTCTGGCCTTCCTGGTGATCTATGGGCTGACCGTGGCAGGAAACCTTGGCATTATCATTTTAACCAGTGTTGACTCTCGACTTCAAACGCCCATGTACTTTTTCCTGAGACATTTAGCTATAGTCAATCTTGGCAACTCAACCGTCATTGCCCCTAAAATGCTCATCATTTTTTTAGTAAAGAAGAATACTATTTTATACTATGAATGTGCCACCCAACTGGGAAGTTTTTTGTTTTTCATTGTATCGGAGGTTATCCTGCTCTCTGTGATGGCCTACGATCGCTATGTGGCCATTTGTAACCCCTTGCTCTACATGGTGGTGATATCTCCACGGTTGTGCCGTCTGCTGGTAGGCCTCACATATCTCTATGGACTTTCTACAGCTGTTGTGGTTTCATCTTCTATATTCTCTATGTCTTATTGCTCTTCAAATGTAATTCGTCATTTTTTTTGTGATAGTATACCTCTGTTAGCATTGTCCTGCACTGACATTTACATTCCAGAAACAATAGTGTTTATATCCGCAAGTACCAATTTGTTTTTTTCCTTGACAGTAGTTCTTGTATCTTATTTCAACATCGTTTTGTCCATTCTAAAGATGCGTTCATCGGAAGGAAGGAAAAAGGCCTTTTCCACCTGTGCTTCACATTTGACGGCAGTCACAGTTTTCTTTGTGACATTATTATTCACGAATCTGCAATCTCGATCTAGTCATTCTTTACACAGTGACAACATGACTTCCATGTTTTACACTCTGGTGATCCCGATGCTGAATCCCATGATCTATAGCCTACGGAATAAGGATGTGAAGGATGCCTTAAGGAGATTCACAACAAATCCATGCAATTCCTTTAAACTAATGTAATTTTAGAGCTCTGTAGTGAAATGAATATAGAGTTCTTGTTTTTGTCATTATGAAAGAAAATGCAAAGATTAAGTGGCTGACTTGCAGGTTTATAAGCAATTCTGTTAATTAAATAAGGCAGGAAGGCTAGGATTTGGTGAGCATTGATTTTTTAAAAAAAAATCAATGAAGTTTTTTTGAGTTGTGAGGCTAAAACAGAAAAAAGGATATTGGGACCAGCAGTTAGCATGATGGCTATATCACTGGACTCCCATGTATTTGACCACGGTTTGAGTCCCGGACCCAGTTGCTTTCACACTGGGCGCTTGTGCGTGCATACCCAAGATCCCAAGAGGAGAATGGAGGAGAAGGGATTGTGGTGTAGTCATCCCCATGGGTTTGATTTCTAGCTTTATATCTCTCTGTCTCTGTCTTTCTGGCGAGTGCATGCATCCTATAGCAAAAATCTGTCAAAAAAAAAAAAAGAAAGAAAAGAAAAAAAGGATATTATATTATTCTCAAATTTTGCCTAGGAATAAGCTGGAAGATGGTTTGGAAGAAATATTTCCAGGATTGGGCCAGCAGGTGGTGTGGTGATTATGAATTTGCACATTATTGATCATAGTTTGAGTCCCAGACCCATTGACTTAAAAATGATGCTGGGAGCATGTGTATGGATGCCCACAATCTTTGGAAGAGAAGTGATTGCTGCTTGCCCATATTCCCTATGGAGTGATTTTTTGCTTCTCCTCTCTCTGTCTCTGTCCTTCTGTCAAGTGCACAAATACGTGTGTGTATGTGTATGTGTGTGTGTGTGTAAAAATTTTAACTCAGCAAAAATATGTGACTAAGAGAAGCAAATTTGGGCCAGCAAATGGCATGTTGCTTATGGTGCTGGACTTTCATATGACCAACTGAGGTTTGAATCCCAGACCTGGTGGCTTGCTTTCTCACTTCCCCTCTCTCTCTCTCTCTCGTCAAACTAAAATAATAATAAATAAAATTAAATAAATAATTCTTTAGAAAAATAGAAGCAAAATCAACATTTCTAATTCTTAGTCTCCCTTTCTGTTTCTTTCTTGCTAATTTAGATATAGTGGCTCACTACATCTTGAAAGATGGAATTGCAGTCCTCTTAATAGCTAAGCACAATGAACTGACAATTATATTTAAAATAAAACTACCTAATCTTTTCTTAATAAATCTTGAACAAGTGTATATGTTTATGAATTTGTATCTTGATTCTTAACAAGACTATAATTGAATGTACTTCATTCCAATCAGTATATTTTACAAACATTTTAAAGACACAGAGGACCATCATCATATCAATTTTAAACTGGATTTGGTTTACAAATATAACAGACTCTGTAAAATTTGCATTTCTCATTAGTCTGCATTTAATTCCTTGTGTCTGTGTGTGTAAAATTAATGTAATGAGACATTATTGTCTTTTTTTTTTTTCATAAGTTTTTGCCATTGGGTGCATACACGAACTGAAGACAGAAAAAAAAAAGAGTAAAGGGAAAGTGAAAAATACCCCTAGTGGGGATGGTCAGTCCACAATTCCTCCGTTCTCCTCCTGGGATCTTAGCCATGCATGCACACATACCTGGCATAATTTTCAAGTCACCAGGTCCAAGACATGAACCATAGTCGGCCATGTGTAAGCCCAATGACATAAACCACTATGCCACCTTCTGGCCTCATACTGAGACTTTCTAAGGGATGGATTTCCTCTTTGACTACTCTTGATCAGCTAGTAATTAGTGAGAAGTTATACTAAACGTCTTTGAACTCATAATGCTTCTGGTCTGTGTCTGGTTTGGGGAATACATTCAAAAATTAATTAGTCTTCAATTATTCCCCAGCATTTACTTTCTGCTGCTCCCTAGCTAACATCTAATGTGTGTGTATACAGACTGAGATACAGCTAGTGATGTGTGACATTCTGGAGTGTGTATCAAACCTCTTAATGGGTCATCTCCTTTCCTCATGTCCATGTCCCTTCAATCTTTCATTTGTCCCATTGTGACCATGATCTCAGGTTAGGAGAATTGCATTCACTTCTGGGCATGGGTTTTCTATACTTACCTTCAATTCTAATATGCCTAATGGGTTTTCTACAATTACCTTCAATTCTAATACGCCTATTCTTGACCTTTAGCATTGGTGTTGTTGGTTTTCATGTTCACTTTGCCATGGCTGAAAAATAAAAATATAGTTAAAAATGGGCTGTAATGAAGAAAGAAATACACATGGTACAACATTGACACATCAACAATATTTCTTTTTTAAAAAAATTATTTATTTTATTTTACCTATTATTTTGTTTTAATTTGACAAAGGAAGAAAGATAAGAGAGAGAGAGAGAGAGAGAGAGAGAGAGAGAGAGAGAAAGGGACAGTGAGAAAGCAAGCTGCTAGGTCCAGGACTCAAACAGCGATTGGTCACTTGGAAGTTCAATGCCTTAATCTCTATGTCACCTGCCAGCCCTACATCAATAATATTTCAACTGAATTAAAATGCAATGAGGGACTGGCAGGTGGCATAATTGTTATGTCACTGGATTTCCACATAGTAGACTGCAGTTTGATCCTGGAGCCAGGGGCTTAAAACTCACAATGGACATGTGTGCATGTGTGCCCAAAATCCCAAGAGGAGAATACAAGAGAAGGGATTGTGGTATAGTCATCCACCCCTCCCCGGGGGGAGTTGATTTCTCACTTTCTGTCTCCCTGTTGAGAGTACATGCCCTATAGCAAAAATCCCTCTCTAAAAAATGCAACAATGATATTGTAGCACAATAACATTAACTATACTAGCAGGGATGGAGGATATCATGGGCACAGCAACATGAACTCAGAAAAGCTAAAATGCTACTAGTCAAGAATGAAGCCATTGGACTGTTCACGTGTCTTCCTTACAGATTTGTTTTCTCAGCTCATTCTCTCATTTCTAATTTTTTTTTTACTGGTAAGCTACTTGAGTACCATGTATTCTGGTTATCAGTCACTTATCTGAAACATAGTTTACAAAAATATTCTCCCATTCCAAGGGTTTTTAATTCTCGGCCATTAAAAACAAACAGGAGGCCATAATCCTTTAATCAATATTTTTTATTTAAGTGCAAATAACATAGAATCACCTTTTTGCTGAATGCTGTAAAACTGTGTGTGTGCCTGTGTGTGTGTGTGTGTATATATATATATATACATATATATAAATATATAACTTGCTTATAACTCCTTCTATATACATATATAAATATATATATATAACATATAACTTGCTTATAACTCCTAAGACTGCTGTCACTGTAATATTTATTGTAAATACTTTAATTTTTTTCCTTTCAAATATCTGAGCTCATAATCTTTTTTTTTTTTTGAGATGTTTTTGCTATAGGGTGAGTGCACACACCAGAAAGACAGAGACAGAGAGACAGAAAGCAAGAAATCACCCGCCAAGGGGGATGTCCATGCCACAATCCCTTCTCCATTCTCCTCTCAGGATCTTGGGCATGCACACACACGCGCCCGGCGTGAGTTTAAGCCACCGCGTTCAGGACGCAAACCGCGTTTGACTACATGGGAGTCCAGCAACATAGCCATTACACTAACTGCTGGTCTGGAGCTAATAATCCTTTAAACCAATAGCAATTACTTCCCCCTAACATAGTCTCTACTTTTTTTTGAAAAAATTTTGCTATAAAATGCATGTACTCACCAGAGAGACACAGAGAGACAGAATGAAAAATTTCCCCTTTATCTCCCCCCTCCCCCTGGGGGAGATGGTCATTCAGTAATTCCTTCTATGCCTTTCTCCTCTTGGGATTTTGGGCATTCACACACATGTGCTCAACATGAGTTTTAAGTTGCCAGGTCTGGGATGCCAACCACGGTTGACTACGGGGGAGTCCAGTGATGTAACCATTACACAATTTACAATTTTCTCCACTTTCTACTCTGATGTAATTTTAATCTGTGGGTTATTAGGAGTATTAAATATATTTTTATTGGATTATATACATGATTATTTGTTTTATAACTATATCACTGTTTAAAGGAAAGATGATTCTGGCCAAAATGCACAAATGATTTAAAATTACACCCAAAAATACATATTTATCTCACCTGTAGTGTATTTTATTTTGACTCTATGCTATTGCAGAACAATGTTATTTTCTTTTTCTCTTCTGTTTTGGTTTGCATGTCTATGTTTATTTTTATTATTATTTATACATTCAATCACTATACATTATTTAGATTGTAAAGAGAATTTATCCAGCATGAAGTATACCTCAGACCAGTGCAGTTGAGAATACTATACATGTCATCATCATCAGGTAATGTTATTTTCAACCCTTGACTTTTGTCCTTTAATCTATAGTACCTTTAATTCAAAAGGGAGTTTCCATGGATTTTTGTTATGTAAAACTAGTGTCAGTGACCTCTTGTTCTTCCAATTTGCTCAAATTTCCTCTTAGTCCCCTAAAATCTTGCATGATAAAGTACATGTAACTTCTTCTATACTTCTTACTATCTCTCAATTGTAGCAAAAGTACCCTTCAAGGAAGATTAATATTTCATGAAAATACTATAGATCAAAAGAGTAGTAAAAATAAAAGAAAAGAAATCTTGAACAATAGCACTGATTGCACAATTTTAGTCATAAAGTTGGGGCCAGCTGGGGAGGAGGGATTGGGACCAGTTGCATGAATTACACCTTGATTAACCTGTTCCTCCTATACATATAATAACAACCCTACAAAGACACTACAGTTCAGAAGAATTCACATGCACCTAAATAAATAAAAATCCTTTTGGGGCCGGCAAGTGGCATAGTGGTTAAAGGAGCTAGATTACCACATGGCTGAATATGGTTTGAGTCCCAGACCTGGTGGCTTGCTTTCTTACTTTACCTTTCTTTCTCCTCCTTCTCTGTCTGGTCAAATAAAAAAAATGATAATAACAAATGGAGATAAATAAATAATTCTTTTAAAAATAAAAAAATAAAAACTCAAATAATGTACTGTTATACTTAAATTAATTAACCATATATTAAGATATGACATATAAGATATCTATATACAAATATGTTCTGGTAGGGTTGGCAGGTAGCATGGTGTTTGAGTGCTAGATTCCTACAAGGCTGACCAGTTCGAGTCCCAGACTTGGGAACTGGCTTGCTTTCTCACTTTTTTCTCTTTCTCATAAAATTAAAAAATAATATTAAATAAAATAATTCTTAAAAAAAGGAAAAAAAAGCAAATATCTTTGGGTATTTTTTACATATATGTACAAATAAATGCAACTGTGATTGGTTATGCTGTTTTTATTCATTCTCCTGTTCAATATTTGTCATGTACATTAAGCTTTCATCTGTACTACTTTCTACAGATAAGTGTTGTAATAGAACTGTTTTGAAGTAAGTGGTTTTACATATTTTTGGAATGAGTCTGAAGTTTTTTATGTTACTGAAGTTTCAGTATACCATATTATTAAAAGTAATACATAAATATAGATATGTAATTAAAATCTCTTAAAACTAGTGAAACATCATACATCAAAGAATCATAGTTTTAACATGAACATTCCCCTTATTTGTCTGTATATGAATACACACACACACACACACACACACACACGCATATGATAGATAGATAGACAGATAGATGATACATATATACATTTATGAGAGATGCTCTTTTTTTTTTTGAGAGGTTTTCGCTATAGGGCGCATGCACTCACCAGACAGAGAGAGAGAGACAGAAAGTGAGAAATCACCCCCCAGGGAGGATGGTTACGCTGCAATCCCTTCTCCTCCATTCTCCTCTCGGGATCTTGGGCACGCATGCACACATGCTGGATGAGAGTTTTAAGCCTCCGGGTCTGGGATGCGAACAGCAGTCAACTACGTGGGAGTCCAGCGACATAGCCATTACGCTAACTGCTGGTCCCTTATTTTCAAATCTCATAATTTGGATAGTATGGTGGTATCTTGGTTGTATTTGGTTCACAGACAAATTTTTTTTTTAAGTTCCAGATATTACTACAGGAAACATATTGACTATGAAAATGTCTTTATCCAGAACAGGTTTTCTGATAAATCTGGATAGAAACACTCAACCTAATAGTGGTGAATGAATGTATTCTTCTAGGAATCATAGACCAGCCTGATCTGCAAGATCCATTACTAAGGGCATTCCTTATGAACTATGTGACATCATTGGTAGGCAACTTGGGCATGATCATCCTCACAAGATGGATGCCAGGCTGCAAACCCACATATGCTTTTAGCTCCAACACCTGGCTCCTAGAGATCTTGGTTATTCCACAGCTGTGGGACCAAAGATGTTAGGAAATTTTGTTGTGGAACAGAATAACATCTCCTAGTATTTGTGTGCCATGCAGCTAGTATTCTATCTCGTGTTCACTGTGAATTTTTATGCTGTGGGTGATGTCATATGACCACTACGTGGCCATCTGCAACCCTCTGCTCTACACAGTCATCATGTCACAAAGGGTGTGGAATAACCAAGATCTCTAAGAGCCAGGTATTGGAAAAAATAGCACATGGGGGTTTGCAGCCTGGGGTCCACATGGTGAGGCTGATCTTGCCCAGGCTCGTCACTAGTGAGATCACATAGATGATAAAGAACAGACCAAATAATGGAACCTGCAGCTCTGGGTGGTCTGTTGTTGCTGATAGCAGTCATTATAATTAGCTGAGATGCTATCCCATTATGGTTTTGACTTATATTTTTTTCTAATAATTAGTGATGTTTAGCATCTTTTCATAAGTTGGTTGGTCATTTGTATTTCTTTCAAGAAATGTTTAGGTCATTTGCCCACTTTTTAGTTATGTGACTGATTTCCTGCTG
>NW_006159720.1:242398-248059 GCF_000334495.1 Tupaia belangeri chinensis
TGTTTGAATTTCTTGTTTATTCTGGTTATTAATCCCTCTTGTGATGCATAATTTGAATTTTTTTTTATTCTGTGGGTTGCCTCATAGTTTTGATTGTTTCCTTGATTGACAGTAATTTTGATTGGCACAGACATGAAAATCAATACAGCATTTGCTCAAAAAACTAAAAATTGAATTGCTGTATGATGTAGCAATCTTTTTAATCTTTTTTAGTGAGCATATATAAGAAGAAAGGGAAGTCAGTATATTATGAAGATATATATACTCTAATGTTTATTGGAGCACTATTCACCATAGCCAAGATATGAAATCACCTCAGAGTGTGCATCAATAAACAAATGAAAGAAGAAATGTGATACACACACACGCACATAAAAAATGTAATACTAATCAGCCATCAACATTATTGAAATCCTGGGCTAGCCGAATATCCTGATAGCTAAGACAGCCAGATCCCATATGGCCCAGTGCAAAGTTCAAATCCCAGATATGATGGCTTGAAAATACACTGAATATACATGCTTGGGTGCCCCAAATATCAACATGATGGAGAAAGGTAGAAGAAATTGCTATGTGACCACTTCCCTGGAGGGGTGCTTGGTCCTGGCTCTTTGTCTATGTCTGATAAGCAAGCGCACACTCCTTCTGGCAAAAACAAAAAACAAAAAAACAAAAAACAAAAACATCAAGGGACCAGCAAGTGGTATGGTGAGGCACTGAACTTCCACTTGGCCAACAATGGTTCAAGTCCTGGACCTGGCTGCTTCCTTTCTCATTTTTCCTCTCTTTCTGTCTCTGTCTCTCTTGTGAGCATGTGTACCCTAGTAGCAAAAATAAAAAAATAACATGAAATAGTACAAATAATATACTAAAAAAAATCAAAACTGTAAAATCCAATCATTTGAGGTTAAATAGGCAAACTCTTATGTAAGTGAAATAAGCCAGGTACAGAAAGAGAAATACCATATATTCTCATTTGTATGTAGAAATTGAAAGAACTGACCTCATATAAATAGAAAGGAGAATAACATCTACTAGAGGCTGGGAAGGACAAGGAGAAAGAGTGATATTAATTAAAAGAAGCAAAATTACTGACAGATAAAAGGAAAAAAAATAGCATTGTAAAATACTGTAGGGAGAATATAGTTAACAAGAATTTACTGTATATATCAATGTAACAACAACAACAAAAAAGGATTTTGAGTATTTCTGAACAAAGCAAAGAAAAATGTTTGTGGTGGTGAATATATTAATTACACTAATTTAATCATTCACTTTGTATTCTTTTATTTTGGCCAAAGGGTGTTTAAACCATAGAGAGAGAAGAAGACAGAGGGAGAAATAGAAAGCACTCTTCAGTAGGGCATGAACACAACACATTCTTTTCTCCATTTCAGCATTCCATCAGAATTTTAGGCATGTACATCCATGTGCCCGGCATGTTTCTCAAACCACTGAGGCCAGGAGTTGAACTGTGGTTGGCTGTGTACGATCTGGCTCCTTACACACATAACAAAGGCTGGCTCCACGTTTCATGCTTACACTGAAGAACGTCACATTGTCCCCCACAAATTTGTACAAGCATTATATGATTTTGTAAAAAAGAAAAATATAGAATGTTAACTTATATAATGATTAAAGAACTAACATACTCCCCACAATGCCTATCTCAGAATATCTTAAAATAGTAGCTTGAGAAATACCAAGACACATGCATATGCACTCCTGTAGCTGTTAATCCTGTGCTCTTCATCTGGTCCCTCCCTCCCCACTTCCCATCATCTATGATCTATGATTACTCTTTTCTATGTAATTGAGTCTTCCAGCTTCCACTAATGTGTGAGATTAAGCAGCAGTTGTCTTTTTTGTAGTTCCTGATTTATTTTACTTAGCATTATTTCCTCTAGGGTTTTTCCTTTTCACTTTTTTTTTGTTAATTAAATGTCATATACTTTTTAAAATTGTTTCTCATACATTTTTAAAGAGGTTTTACCTTAGAGTGCATGTGCTCACCAGTGACAGAGACAGAGACAGTGAGAGCGAAAGCGAGAAATCTTTCCGGGGGGATGGCCTTGTCACAATCTCTTCTCTTCCAGTATCCACTCTCAATCTTGAGCAATCATGCAAACACTCCTTGTATGATTTACAAGCCACCAGGTCTGGGACTTGAACTGTGATTGTCCATGTGGGAGTACAGCAACATAATCGCTCTACCATCTGCTGGCCCCAGTTTCTCATACTTTCTTACACTAGTAATTCCCCTTAGTTTGTGGCTAGACTTTATCTAAATTGTGACTGTCTACATTGACTGCTCAGCATGCTCTGGAAACAATAGCCTGGATATTATAAGCTATAAAATTCTCATAGATCAGACTGCGGAAGAAAATCTCCCAGTTCCAATAATCTAACGTGTCATTTTCTTATTTAACACCTGGGCATCCTGTAAAGATATCGTAGATTAAAGTTACTTTAAACCCTTTGGAGAATGTGAAAACAGTCCTGGAATGCTATCAACTTGTTCTTGTCTAAAGCATTTAAAATTCTTTTAGGAAAATAAAGCAAAAAAAAAAAAGAAATACAGTAATCATCATAAAATTCACAACATTCAACAGTCAATCACAAGTATTTAATATATAAGGAAATAAGAACATGAGACCCTTTTCAGGTGATAATTAAAATATATTCTTAAATAGCAGTGATGATAAAAAACAGCTGAAAAGACTTCAAAACAATTATTATAAATATATTTAATATACTGCATGGTTCAACAAAAACGTAAACAATGTATTTCTTCATAAAATATTTCATCACGGAACCAGCATATGGCCTAATGGCTACATTGCTGAACTCCCATGTAGTCTATCGTGGTTCGAGTCCTGGACCCAGTGGTTTATATTCATGCCAGGCCAAGATCTTGAGAGGAGAATGGAGAAAAAGGGATTGTGGTATGGCCATCCCCCCTGGAGGGGGGGGTGATTTCTTGCTTTCTGTCTCTCTGTCTCTGTCTTTCTGGTGAGCGCACACGCCCTATAGCAAAAAACTCTCAAAAAAAAAATTCATCACCTTTAGAAATAAAAGATTAAAAAAACAAAATTAAAATTAAAATATAATATTGAGGATCAGTTATGGTAACTTCTGCAGATTCATGATAGAACCCAGCTGGTGTATGCACCATGTGAGATTTGGACTCAATTCCAAGCCCCCCTAAGCTCTAATGATACATGATTATAGTCCCACCCACTCTAGAGACTGATTCAAAGGGATCATAACTGAAGGAGACCCTGTCTTAAAAACATACATAACAAAAAAGAGACAAAGAGAAAATATAATATTGAATTTTACAAATATTTATTGAATGAGAATATCTATAGATTATACAAAGATGACTGAACTTAGACACAATGCAGTAGAGAATACCCAAAATGAAGCAAGAGAAAACAACTAAAATACTGGACAGAACATGAGAATAGTCTCAGTGATCTGTGGAACAAATGTGTGAACACGTCACCTAACAAATGTTTAATCGCATGTCTAAGTAGAGAAAAGCGACTCTACAGGACAGAAAAATATGAGAAATAACATGGGCCAGAAATTTTCCAAATGAATTTTTTCAGAAAAAATTAAATTATTAAAAAAACAATGATAGGGCAAATGTCTTAAAAATAACCATTGATGAAAGATACTAGTTCCAACAGATGGTTTGTAAGATAAGGCAGCTGAATCCCACATGGTCAAATGCATTGGTTCAAAGCTTAGATCAGGCAGTTTAAAAATGTATACATGCATGCCTTATAGCCCAAAAGGAGAAATGAGGAGATTATGGCATAGCAATCCCCCTAGGGAAATGGTTGCCTCTTTCCTTATCTCTGTCTCTGGTGAGCATATGCACCCTATATAGATACATACACATATATGTGTGTGTGTGTGTATATGTGTGTGTGTGTGTGTGTGTGTAGTATTTATAAATACTATACACTATATTTTTATACATTTATGTGTGTGTATATATACATATATATTTATATATAAATGTGAATACACACACAAATAGATGAAGAGATGAAAAAATGATTACCATTAATGCCTTGGCAGAAAAAAATGCAAGTTATAATATATTGTTTTATGTCAATCTTTAATCATATAGTAGATAGAAATGACCTTGGTCATGAAAATTTTATCAAATATTGTATAATACTTTCTAGGAGGTCACTTATTATTTACTTCTGAATTTTGTTTCTATGTGTGTGTGTGTGTGTATGTGTGTGTGTGTGTGTGTGTGTGTGTGCTTTGGCCCAATATTCTCACTGTATATTGTATTGTATAATTAAGATGCTGACAGACTTATTTGTGATTTCTAGCATTTACCAACATTACCTAATTCATTTTCTGGGTTAGACTGAGGTAAAATACTTTTGAATTTTTAATGAAATATCTGGAGAATAATTAACAGATATCCAGGGTATTCTCCCTCAGGTAATTATATGCAATTTGTTTATTTTAGAATTATGTTAAAATTTCAAAATGATGAGTCCCAAAAGGGAAGGAAAAGCTTAAATCCATTCTGTGACAAACTCTGAGTATTAAAACATCAGGAAGTCAAGGCAAATTCTACGTTAAGGTAGGTAGAAACAGTGATCTTTGAACATATTGAAGAGCATATAACTTAAACTAGAAACTCAACAAAGATCTTGCAGTACACTGCAAAACTCTTTCTTCTTTTTAATACACTTTTCAGTCATCAGTAGGGTGAATATTAAGTACAGACAAGTTATACATTCCTAGTTCTCCATATTTTTCATTATTTATGCATATTCAGATTTCAAATTGACTTACTGCTTTAATCATACAGTTTAACAAAGATCTTTGCCATTATTTATCAAGTATTTCTCCCATCCCATTCTTCCTTTCCTGTCTAATCAGGGTGTTCTCAATGGAGAGGGTGGTATTTTACAGTGTGTGTGAGAACATATTCTAAAGGCAGCATGACTGCATTTGATTCTGAATGTACCACTTATGATCTGAGTGACCTTACTAAGGTAGCCAACTCCCTCTGCCTCAGTTTCCTTTTCTCTTAGAAGGGCATGATATTACTACCTATTTCTTATGGTTATTGTATAGATTATATTGCTTAATTTCCATAAAATTCTTAGAAATGTGCCTGACACTCATTTTTTTCTCTACTTCTTGACAGATATTTATGTTCTTCTTTCTGCTGGGATTCTCTTAACTATTCCTTATTAAATGTGCATAAATAACACTAATAACCAGGTCCTTGTTTTGCAGAAGAAGACTTTACTATTTGTAGACAAGTAGGAATAGGGATTCAAGGAGCTAAAAGGACACATGTGGGAAGTACTGCGTTTCTCCCCAAGGACAACGTATTGAAGAAACTATTTCTTGCCTGGAATCCTGAAATGTTCTTCCTGCAATTCATTGAAAAACTGATTCCTTCTCAATATGTAAGTTTCCATTCAAACATCAGGCTTTCAGAAAGTATAGGAAGTCTAATTGGCTTAGGTAGGGGCAGATGAACAACCTTAACGTAAAGAACTCACAGCAGAATAATGTTTCAGTAGTGACTTAGTACTGAGAAAGCTCAACCCATAGGAGAGGGCTCTGGTTTGCATTTGGAGACCTCTCTGAGTGTGCTGGGTCTACATC
>NW_006159720.1:255035-260722 GCF_000334495.1 Tupaia belangeri chinensis
CCTGCTGAATTGTTTGAATTTCTTGTTTATTCTGGTTATTAATCCCTCTTGTGATGCATAATTTGAATTTTTTTTTATTCTGTGGGTTGCCTCATAGTTTTGATTGTTTCCTTGATTGACAGTAATTTTGATTGGCACAGACATGAAAATCAATACAGCATTTGCTCAAAAAACTAAAAATTGAATTGCTGTATGATGTAGCAATCTTTTTAATCTTTTTTAGTGAGCATATATAAGAAGAAAGGGAAGTCAGTATATTATGAAGATATATATACTCTAATGTTTATTGGAGCACTATTCACCATAGCCAAGATATGAAATCACCTCAGAGTGTGCATCAATAAACAAATGAAAGAAGAAATGTGATACACACACACGCACATAAAAAATGTAATACTAATCAGCCATCAACATTATTGAAATCCTGGGCTAGCCGAATATCCTGATAGCTAAGACAGCCAGATCCCATATGGCCCAGTGCAAAGTTCAAATCCCAGATATGATGGCTTGAAAATACACTGAATATACATGCTTGGGTGCCCCAAATATCAACATGATGGAGAAAGGTAGAAGAAATTGCTATGTGACCACTTCCCTGGAGGGGTGCTTGGTCCTGGCTCTTTGTCTATGTCTGATAAGCAAGCGCACACTCCTTCTGGCAAAAACAAAAAACAAAAAAACAAAAAACAAAAACATCAAGGGACCAGCAAGTGGTATGGTGAGGCACTGAACTTCCACTTGGCCAACAATGGTTCAAGTCCTGGACCTGGCTGCTTCCTTTCTCATTTTTCCTCTCTTTCTGTCTCTGTCTCTCTTGTGAGCATGTGTACCCTAGTAGCAAAAATAAAAAAATAACATGAAATAGTACAAATAATATACTAAAAAAAATCAAAACTGTAAAATCCAATCATTTGAGGTTAAATAGGCAAACTCTTATGTAAGTGAAATAAGCCAGGTACAGAAAGAGAAATACCATATATTCTCATTTGTATGTAGAAATTGAAAGAACTGACCTCATATAAATAGAAAGGAGAATAACATCTACTAGAGGCTGGGAAGGACAAGGAGAAAGAGTGATATTAATTAAAAGAAGCAAAATTACTGACAGATAAAAGGAAAAAAAATAGCATTGTAAAATACTGTAGGGAGAATATAGTTAACAAGAATTTACTGTATATATCAATGTAACAACAACAACAAAAAAGGATTTTGAGTATTTCTGAACAAAGCAAAGAAAAATGTTTGTGGTGGTGAATATATTAATTACACTAATTTAATCATTCACTTTGTATTCTTTTATTTTGGCCAAAGGGTGTTTAAACCATAGAGAGAGAAGAAGACAGAGGGAGAAATAGAAAGCACTCTTCAGTAGGGCATGAACACAACACATTCTTTTCTCCATTTCAGCATTCCATCAGAATTTTAGGCATGTACATCCATGTGCCCGGCATGTTTCTCAAACCACTGAGGCCAGGAGTTGAACTGTGGTTGGCTGTGTACGATCTGGCTCCTTACACACATAACAAAGGCTGGCTCCACGTTTCATGCTTACACTGAAGAACGTCACATTGTCCCCCACAAATTTGTACAAGCATTATATGATTTTGTAAAAAAGAAAAATATAGAATGTTAACTTATATAATGATTAAAGAACTAACATACTCCCCACAATGCCTATCTCAGAATATCTTAAAATAGTAGCTTGAGAAATACCAAGACACATGCATATGCACTCCTGTAGCTGTTAATCCTGTGCTCTTCATCTGGTCCCTCCCTCCCCACTTCCCATCATCTATGATCTATGATTACTCTTTTCTATGTAATTGAGTCTTCCAGCTTCCACTAATGTGTGAGATTAAGCAGCAGTTGTCTTTTTTGTAGTTCCTGATTTATTTTACTTAGCATTATTTCCTCTAGGGTTTTTCCTTTTCACTTTTTTTTTGTTAATTAAATGTCATATACTTTTTAAAATTGTTTCTCATACATTTTTAAAGAGGTTTTACCTTAGAGTGCATGTGCTCACCAGTGACAGAGACAGAGACAGTGAGAGCGAAAGCGAGAAATCTTTCCGGGGGGATGGCCTTGTCACAATCTCTTCTCTTCCAGTATCCACTCTCAATCTTGAGCAATCATGCAAACACTCCTTGTATGATTTACAAGCCACCAGGTCTGGGACTTGAACTGTGATTGTCCATGTGGGAGTACAGCAACATAATCGCTCTACCATCTGCTGGCCCCAGTTTCTCATACTTTCTTACACTAGTAATTCCCCTTAGTTTGTGGCTAGACTTTATCTAAATTGTGACTGTCTACATTGACTGCTCAGCATGCTCTGGAAACAATAGCCTGGATATTATAAGCTATAAAATTCTCATAGATCAGACTGCGGAAGAAAATCTCCCAGTTCCAATAATCTAACGTGTCATTTTCTTATTTAACACCTGGGCATCCTGTAAAGATATCGTAGATTAAAGTTACTTTAAACCCTTTGGAGAATGTGAAAACAGTCCTGGAATGCTATCAACTTGTTCTTGTCTAAAGCATTTAAAATTCTTTTAGGAAAATAAAGCAAAAAAAAAAAAGAAATACAGTAATCATCATAAAATTCACAACATTCAACAGTCAATCACAAGTATTTAATATATAAGGAAATAAGAACATGAGACCCTTTTCAGGTGATAATTAAAATATATTCTTAAATAGCAGTGATGATAAAAAACAGCTGAAAAGACTTCAAAACAATTATTATAAATATATTTAATATACTGCATGGTTCAACAAAAACGTAAACAATGTATTTCTTCATAAAATATTTCATCACGGAACCAGCATATGGCCTAATGGCTACATTGCTGAACTCCCATGTAGTCTATCGTGGTTCGAGTCCTGGACCCAGTGGTTTATATTCATGCCAGGCCAAGATCTTGAGAGGAGAATGGAGAAAAAGGGATTGTGGTATGGCCATCCCCCCTGGAAGGGGGGGGGGGGATTTCTTGCTTTCTGTCTCTCTGTCTCTGTCTTTCTGGTGAGCGCACACGCCCTATAGCAAAAAACTCTCAAAAAAAAATTCATCACCTTTAGAAATAAAAGATTAAAAAAACAAAATTAAAATTAAAATATAATATTGAGGATCAGTTATGGTAACTTCTGCAGATTCATGATAGAACCCAGCTGGTGTATGCACCATGTGAGATTTGGACTCAATTCCAAGCCCCCCTAAGCTCTAATGATACATGATTATAGTCCCACCCACTCTAGAGACTGATTCAAAGGGATCATAACTGAAGGAGACCCTGTCTTAAAAACATACATAACAAAAAAGAGACAAAGAGAAAATATAATATTGAATTTTACAAATATTTATTGAATGAGAATATCTATAGATTATACAAAGATGACTGAACTTAGACACAATGCAGTAGAGAATACCCAAAATGAAGCAAGAGAAAACAACTAAAATACTGGACAGAACATGAGAATAGTCTCAGTGATCTGTGGAACAAATGTGTGAACACGTCACCTAACAAATGTTTAATCGCATGTCTAAGTAGAGAAAAGCGACTCTACAGGACAGAAAAATATGAGAAATAACATGGGCCAGAAATTTTCCAAATGAATTTTTTCAGAAAAAATTAAATTATTAAAAAAACAATGATAGGGCAAATGTCTTAAAAATAACCATTGATGAAAGATACTAGTTCCAACAGATGGTTTGTAAGATAAGGCAGCTGAATCCCACATGGTCAAATGCATTGGTTCAAAGCTTAGATCAGGCAGTTTAAAAATGTATACATGCATGCCTTATAGCCCAAAAGGAGAAATGAGGAGATTATGGCATAGCAATCCCCCTAGGGAAATGGTTGCCTCTTTCCTTATCTCTGTCTCTGGTGAGCATATGCACCCTATATAGATACATACACATATATGTGTGTGTGTGTGTATATGTGTGTGTGTGTGTGTGTGTGTGTAGTATTTATAAATACTATACACTATATTTTTATACATTTATGTGTGTGTATATATACATATATATTTATATATAAATGTGAATACACACACAAATAGATGAAGAGATGAAAAAATGATTACCATTAATGCCTTGGCAGAAAAAAATGCAAGTTATAATATATTGTTTTATGTCAATCTTTAATCATATAGTAGATAGAAATGACCTTGGTCATGAAAATTTTATCAAATATTGTATAATACTTTCTAGGAGGTCACTTATTATTTACTTCTGAATTTTGTTTCTATGTGTGTGTGTGTGTGTATGTGTGTGTGTGTGTGTGTGTGTGCAGAATTTGGCCCAATATTCTCACTGTATATTGTATTGTATAATTAAGATGCTGACAGACTTATTTGTGATTTCTAGCATTTACCAACATTACCTAATTCATTTTCTGGGTTAGACTGAGGTAAAATACTTTTGAATTTTTAATGAAATATCTGGAGAATAATTAACAGATATCCAGGGTATTCTCCCTCAGGTAATTATATGCAATTTGTTTATTTTAGAATTATGTTAAAATTTCAAAATGATGAGTCCCAAAAGGGAAGGAAAAGCTTAAATCCATTCTGTGACAAACTCTGAGTATTAAAACATCAGGAAGTCAAGGCAAATTCTACGTTAAGGTAGGTAGAAACAGTGATCTTTGAACATATTGAAGAGCATATAACTTAAACTAGAAACTCAACAAAGATCTTGCAGTACACTGCAAAACTCTTTCTTCTTTTTAATACACTTTTCAGTCATCAGTAGGGTGAATATTAAGTACAGACAAGTTATACATTCCTAGTTCTCCATATTTTTCATTATTTATGCATATTCAGATTTCAAATTGACTTACTGCTTTAATCATACAGTTTAACAAAGATCTTTGCCATTATTTATCAAGTATTTCTCCCATCCCATTCTTCCTTTCCTGTCTAATCAGGGTGTTCTCAATGGAGAGGGTGGTATTTTACAGTGTGTGTGAGAACATATTCTAAAGGCAGCATGACTGTATTTGATTCTGAGTGTACCACTTATGATCTGAGTGACCTTACTAAGGTAGCCAACTCCCTCTGCCTCAGTTTCCTTTTCTCTTAGAAGGGCATGATATTACTACCTATTTCTTATGGTTATTGTATAGATTATATTGCTTAATTTCCATAAAATTCTTAGAAATGTGCCTGACACTCATTTTTTTCTCTACTTCTTGACAGATATTTATGTTCTTCTTTCTGCTGGGATTCTCTTAACTATTCCTTATTAAATGTGCATAAATAACACTAATAACCAGGTCCTTGTTTTGCAGAAGAAGACTTTACTATTTGTAGACAAGTAGGAATAGGGATTCAAGGAGCTAAAAGGACACATGTGGGAAGTACTGCGTTTCTCCCCAAGGACAACGTATTGAAGAAACTATTTCTTGCCTGGAATCCTGAAATGTTCTTCCTGCAATTCATTGAAAAACTGATTCCTTCTCAATATGTAAGTTTCCATTCAAACATCAGGCTTTCAGAAAGTATAGGAAGTCTAATTGGCTTAGGTAGGGGCAGATGAACAACCTTAACGTAAAGAACTCACAGCAGAATAATGTTTCAGTAGTGACTTAGTACTGAGAAAGCTCAACCCATAGGAGAGGGCTCTGGTTTGCATTTGGAGACCTCTCTGAGTGTGCTGGGTCTACATCTCTCCCTCTTTC
>NW_006159720.1:260738-269754 GCF_000334495.1 Tupaia belangeri chinensis
GTTTATCAATAACATGAGTCAATATTTTGAAGATGTTTTTTTCAAGAAAAGCAGTTTTATTTATTTATTTTTTTATACATTCAATCACCTTATTTAGCTTACAAAGTGAATATTTCAATATGTAAACATTTCTTCCTAGTCTAGTTGATTCAACTATAAAATATCTGCAACAGATAATAACACATTTCTTTGTCCCATTAAGGCTTTGCCTGTGTATTTATCTTCTCAATGTCCTTCCTCAGGTCCTACTCTTCCACACACACTATATCTGGTATTTATACCCATTGACGAAGATTTTTTTTAAACACAATAAACTTATCTCTAGGAAAATATTTGGTCATATTATAAAATCATGTTGATTCTATGCCAAATACATGCAAAGTAATTATCATAGGTACTCTTTGAAACAAAGATGTTTATTATGATTATGATAACAAAAAAACACTTAAGAATTTTTAAAAGAAAAAGATCAGTAGGTGGGAAGAAAAATGAGATGAGATATTCTTGGATAAGGACAATATTTTATTTCTTCACCAAGTGATGCTAACACTTATGCATTCATTTATCTGATAATTCACCAACCTTCACATTTCTACTTTGTTCAGTTTTCCGCATTTGTATTATATAATAATAAATCACTTTAAAGGTAAAAAAATTAAGATATGCTGAACATGTTTTTAGTCAAAATGCCTCCCTGAGAGAGTTGTTTGTTTAGATCAATGGTCCATTTATTAATTAGATTATTAGTCATTTTGCAGGTAATTTATAAATTCTGGTTATAAACTCTTTATCTGAAGTATAGCTTGCAAATATTTTCTCTGATTCTGTGGGGCTTCTCTTTATTCTACTTATTGTTTCCTTTGCTGTGCAGAAGCTTTTAAGTTTCATGTAATTCCTTTTGTCTATTTTTGGTGTTGTTCCCCATGATTGTAGGGGTCTCAATATTTTAAAATGTTTTTGCATACTCCAGTATCTTGAAGTGTTTCTCCTGTGTTTTCCTCCTGTATTTTTGTGATTTTATATTCAAGTCTATAAACAATTTCCAGTTAAATTTTATAAATTAATCTTGATATGATTAATTTAATTAATTAATTTCTTCTGAAAAATTGGGGTCTAGTTTCATTCTCCAGCAAGTGCATATACATTTTCTCTACATTATTTGTTGAAAAAACTATCCCTTCTCCACTGAATTGTGACCTTGCTCAAAAATCACTTTGTTGTATATCATTGAGTTTATTTCTGAGTTCCTCATTATATTTCATTATGTCTGTTTCTGTGCCAGTACTATGCCATTTGGTTAGTATGGTTTGTAGTATATTTTGAAATCCTGTCATTTGACATGAACTGGACAAACACAAGTTTCTAGTGGAATGGGCTCGGCAATGAAAGAGAAATACTGTGTGTCCCTGCTTACCGTGTACAGAATGTTTGCACCCGGTGGTGGAAACGGAATGACTTCAGTGGCATAAAAGTAGAGTAACAGTAGATTCCAGAAGGAGTACAGGGAAGGGGAGCATAAAGTTAGTGGGTTTAGAGAAAATTAGTAAGTGACACAGGAATGAATTTAAAAGGTGCCATAGGTTATGAAAAGATGTATCACATCAGATAAATAAATGTCACTCGCAATTCAATATGCATCTGCAAAAAAAACTAATACAATATTTCAAAATTACATGATATAATGCTCAATGTCTAATGAGATGAATATATCTAAATCCTTGATTTTATTATTGCATATTGTATGCATGCTTTGAAAGCATGTACTGTACTCCATGAAGATGTAAAATGAACATATGTAAATCAGAAATTGCATGTACACACCACGATTAATGAGAGAGAAAAAATAGGAAGTAGCATCTTTAAAGAAGAATTTCTAAGTACTATATACAAAAATTTCACCGTTATTTTTATTAAAGGCCAAGAATCAATGTATTATAAAGGAAATGGACCAGAATAATCAGCAACCTAAAAATAGATTTGAGGATGTAAGTCTATGTATTTTTGTCTGAGTAAATGAAATGAGAAAAGAGAAAAAAACAGTTAATAGACATGGATGGTAGAATTTACAAGATCATTGAGCATCTAATACGTGTTATGAAAGGATATAATAAATATATTTTACAAAAATAGTGTCTAGAGTCATCTATTTTAAGAAAAGAAAAGAAGTCTCTGAAAGAAATTGTAGGGAGCCAATCAGCTATTAGGTCATCAGGAAAGTCATATCAGATTCTTTCATAGAAAAACAGGTCATGACTTCACTAATATTTGGAGACACTTGATCGAAGCAGAAGACAATGAAATTATGATTATAAACGTTTATAAGGACATCTTATTAATTTGATTAGATTGCAAGGGAGTAAATCGTCAAAATATTGAAGATGGGGACCACCTATTTAAATTATCATACTTGCTTTACCTCCCTCCAAAATGATTGTGATTTTGTTATTTATTAGTCCTAGAACCTGGAGTATATTACCCGAGTAAGGGTAATACATGATTTGAGAAAATCCCACCCAAAGAATTGTCCTTAACTTCTCATCAGGATATGGCGTAATGGTTACGTCACTAGACTCCCACATAGTGGACCACAGCTTGAGTCCAGACCTGGTGGTTTAAACCTCATGCCAGGCACATGTCCCTGAATGCCCAAGATCCTGAGAGGAGAAGGAAGGAGAAGGGATTGCGGCATGGCCATACCCTCTGGGAGGTTATTCTCACTGTCTGTCTGTCTCTATTTGTCTCTCTGGCAAATATATGCACCCTATAGCAAAAATTTCTTTTTTAAATAAATAAATAAAAAGAGAAAACATGGCAGCTTAAGAAAGCAATTCTTTCAAGATTCTAACCACTTTTCCTTTTCTTCCCCAAATAGATGAATTATCAAACTCATACATGGCTTCTGGAAATTCTACCCTGGCCACAGAGTTTATTCTCACCAGTATCTCAGAAAATCCAGAACTGCAGGTTCCCCTCTTCCTGGTCTTCTTGGTGATCTATGGGCTGACCGTGGCAGGAAACCTTGGCATCATTGTTCTAACTAGTGTTGATTCTCGACTTCAAACGCCCATGTATTTTTTCTTGAGACATTTGGCTCTCATTAATCTTGGTGACTCAACCGTCATTGCCCCTAAAATGCTGATCACTTTTTTAGTAAAGAAGAATATTACCTTATACTATGAATGTGCCACCCAACTGGGAGGTTTCTTATTTTTCATTGTATCGGAGGTTATCCTGCTCACTGTGATGGCCTACGATCGCTATGTGGCCATTTGTAACCCCTTGCTCTACATGGTGGTGATATCTCCACGGCTGTGCCTTCTGCTGGTAGGCCTCACATATCTCTACGGCCTTTCTACAGCTGTTGTGGTTTCATCTTCTATCTTCTCCATGTCTTATTGCTCTTCCAATGTAATCAGTCATTTTTATTGTGATATTGCGCCTTTGTTAGCATTGTCCTGCACTGATGTTTACGTTCCAGAAACAATAGTGTTTATATCTGCATGTACCAATTTGTTTTTTTCCTTGACTGTAGTTTTTGTATCTTATTTCAACATTGTTTTGTCCATTCTAAAGATGCGTTCATCAGAAGGAAGGAAAAAGGCCTTTTCCACCTGTGCTTCACATTTGACGGCAGTCATAGTTTTCTATGTGACATTGTTATTCATGAATCTGCAACCTCGATCTAGTCATTCTTTACACAGTGACAACATGACTTCCATGTTTTACACTCTGGTGATCCCAATGCTGAATCCCATGATCTATAGTCTACGGAATAAGGATGTGAAGGATGCCTTAAGGAGATTCACAACAAATCCATGTAATTCCTTTAAACTAATGTAATTTTAGAGCTCTGTAGTAAAATGAATAGTGAGTACTTTTTTTTCCTGTCATTATGAAAGAAAAAGCAAAGATTCAATGGCTGACTTACAGGTTTATAAGCAATTCTGTTTAATTAAATGAGGCTAGGATTTGGTGAGCATTGATTTAAAAATAAAAATTCATGAAGCTTTTTGAGTTATGATGCTAAAACAGAAAAAACAATGTTATTCTCAAATTTTGCCCAGGAATAATTTGGGAGATGGTTTTGAAGAAATATTTTCAGGATTGGGCCAGCAGGTGGTGTGGTGGTTAAGGATTCTCACATGACTGATCGTAGTTTGATTCCCGGATCCTTTGGCTTAAAAATGATGCTGGGAGCGTGTGCATGGATGTCCAAAATCCCTGCAAGAGAAGTGATTGGTGGATGACTTCTCCCCTAGGGTGAATTCTGCTGAAGGCAGAGGGAAGGCTTTCTCTACCTGTGGATCCCACTTGACCATGGTCATAGTATTCTTTGGGATTTTGATATTTATGTATGTGCGGCCCAAGTCCAGTCATCCCTTTGACACTGGTAAAATGGCTTCTCTATTCTACACCTTGATTATTCCCATGTTGAGTCCCTTGATCTACAGCTTGAGGAACAAAGATGTAATATATGCCCTACAGAGATATTGAATGACATAAACAAAATTTTTACAAGGTTTTATAAAATATGATTTGTATAAATTATGTTCTGTGTGTCATTCTTTGCTCTGTATGCCACTGAATGAAAAAGGAAATGTGTTATTTTTCAATATACATAATTTAATGTATGTAATATGTTTAATTGATTATAATACAGAAAGAATCAGATGGCATAACCTTAATGTGTTGCTAATAATTAAACTGAGTTAAACACCATCCTGACATCACAGCACCATGTTCACAAATATATTGGTGAGCTATATGTCAAGCGCAGTAGGTATGTATCAAATTGGGAAAAAAAATGGTAGTAGGGCTGAACAAAATGGGAAAATGCAACATTGCAGTAATACTTAAGGGAAAAATAAAACAAAATGTGAGGAAAATGTATAAATCATTACTGAGAATTCAATATATTCTTATCCCTCCCAAAAAGCTAGTAGAACTTATTAAATATGCACAACATCATGTAATTTTCAACATCAAATCAATTGAATATGTCTACATTATTGATTTGATTTTTATACACTGTATGCATATTTGAAAAACAATGCCATTGCTCATAGAGTTTTAAACAATTATATGTAAACCAGAAATCACAACAAAAAAACTAAGAACCCAAATTTTGGTGTTGTCTCACCAATAAACCAGAAGGCACACATAGCAACATCCCATTTATCACATGTAAGCCTTATTTTGGTGGCTTGAGTAGGCAGTGAGGCATAAGTAAGCTAGTGAAAAAGTAGCCCGAATGCCCATTATTCTATTCCTGCTACACTTTCTGTTCTCTCTTGCATAGATTTTTGGTCTCATGGAAGTTCCTACAGTCAGTCGACAGAGAAAGAGAACACTCTGGCTTGGTTTACAAATATTTCTGCATAATGTCAAATCACCACCCAGAATTGCACTACTGCAGCAAAGCAGGTCATTATTGGGATATCTCTGTTGAACACTGGTAAAGGGAAATCTCAAGGGGCATGACTTGAGGCAGTGCAGCCTATTTTGTACTCTGTATGTAGGGAGAAGAAGCCAGACATGTGATAATACAAAAGTATGTTCAGGGACGGCAGCCGGTATTTTGGTTAGATAGTGAATGACTTGGAAATATCCTTGAAAAGGTCATAATTTCTCCTGAAATTTCAAAGAAGTATGTGGATAGACTTTTCTCAATGGATAAAAAATGCAAACATATGCGTGTCTCATGTCTTTATTCACAGAAAAGATAACTATAATCAATGACTTTTTAATAACCAAATCAATAACATATCTTCTTTGTGGACACCCATCAGTTTCTTTTCCCAGGTTCTGTCACAGTCCAGCAGGCTTAAGATCAATTAGCCATGGTGGCAGGGATGGAAGATATGCCTGGGCTTGGCAACACAGATGCACCATGGCCAACCTGGTTATCAGTTCTAAGGAGTACTCTGTCTTCTGGCATCAGAGATGAACACTGAGCCACTGACATGAAACCATTCCCTGGGATGATTTAACATTAACAATAACCTAGAGGCACTTCTATTACACTAGACCACTTACTTAGATAAAGACAGTTTTTTGTCCTTTGGAGAACAGATATTTAATCTGGTTATGGGTTTGCCTTTCTTGCAAGTTATTATTCTGCTAAAATTACCTTCCAATTTACAGTATGGCTTATCCATCATCATGGTATTCCAGACAACATTACTAATCATTTAAAAAAAATCACTTTTCAGAAAAGAAGTGCAGTAGAATGCCCATACTCGTGTAATTCATTGGCTTAAACACATTGCCCTTCATCTTGAGAGGCTGGCTTGACAGACAATGGGGGAGACTCAGTTCTAATTTATCCTGGTGACAATATCTTGAAGAGCTGGGAGAAGGTTCTCTAGAAGCCTATATATTCTTTCCATAATTCTTCAACATAGAGTTATTTATTTATTTATTTATTTTTGCTTTTTTACTTTTTTTTTCCCCAGATATAGGACTATAGAAAAGAGGTAAAAATGAGAGTGTCACATTTCTGTATATTACCCTTAGTTATCCAGTAGGAACATTTTTTGGCTTCCTATTCCCATGAATTTGATCTCTGCTGACCTAGAGGTTTTAATTTAGAGGAATGGATGCTTCCACTATGGGACACAACAATGAGTCTATTGATTTGGAACTTAAGATTGTCACCTGGCCACTTTGGACTTCTCATGCCACTGAATCAATAGGACAATTAGGCATGGTGTTGACAGGCTGATTGATTCTGATTACTAAGGGGAAATTGGGCTACTATTCCACATTGGAGGTAAGGAGCATATAGAAAATATGTTAGGGCATCCCTTAGTGTTACCACCCCCAATATTTAAGACAATGGAATAATTACAACAACCCAATCCATGGCAAAGATCTAATGACCCAGAGGCTCCAGAAATTAATTCTGTGTCACCTCATCAGGGAAAGAAACACATCTAAATGAGATGTATGCTAAATGCAAAGGAAATACAGAATGGGTAGTACAAGACAGTTTTTTTTTTCTTTTTTTTCCTTTTATTTTTTTTTTCATTTCATTTTCTTCTATACATTCAATCACATTATTATTTGTCTTACAAATTGGATATTTCAACAGGTGAACATTTCTCCTCAGTACCATTGATAAAACTACGAAATATCTTCAACAGTTTTTTAAAGAATTATTTATTTAATAAATTTTATTATTATTTTTATAATAATATTTGACTAGAGACAGAGAGAGGAAAAGTGAGAAAGCAAGCCACCAGACCAGAGACTCAAACCATGGTCAGCCATGTGGAAGTCTAGCACTTAAACCACCACACCACCTGCTGGCCTATACAAGACAGTTATACCAATTACTGCTATGTAAACAGTTATAGAAATAAGAACTGTGAATACTGTAGATATTCCTTCCTTGTTATGAACATGTGTGTATTAAGCATATTTATTTTATTTATATTTTCAATACAGCAAAAATATAGCAAAAATATTTAAAAATACTTTATATAAATGTTTAAATAGAGTTTATTTTACATCAGAAAATATAAGCTAAGGAAAATCAAAAGAGTATACATCACTCAAGGAATGTACTTTCCCTTCTGAGAAAGAGATTAGTGTTTTTATTTGTATTAAGTCTAGTTTAGTCCCATGTAAGGCCAATATAATACTGCTCTTGTATTTATTATAAAATTAAATATAGCTTAGAAGGTGCATATGCATGACAAGTTGACAAGAGGCGGACTTTTAATGGTTAATTTCATAACTCAACTAAACTGGGTGAAAGAGTTTCCAATGTCTGTGAAGGTGTTTCTGAAGGAAATTAGAATTTGAATTGTTAACTGAGGGAAGAAGATTGTCTTCCCAATGGGGGTGGATATTAAATCAATCCATTAAAACTCTGAATAGAACAAACTGGTAGAGGAAGGATGTATTTGTCTCTGCTTGGGCTGGAACATCCATCTTTTCCTGCCACCAGATATTGACCTCCCAGATTGTAGATCATTTGTAACTCTGTTCCTTTGGGTGCCCGAGTTCTAAAGCCTTCAGGGTTGGACTAGAGCAATACTACTAGGATTCCTGGATCAGAAACTCGTAGCTTGCAATCCATGGGACTTCTCAGCCTACCTATAGAAATCATTCCTCATAATACATCTGTTCTATCTATGTGTCTTTCTGTTTATAACTGTGTCTACCTATTTATCAATCCAATTGGTTCTATTTCTCTGGAGAACCCTAATACAGAAGTGAATAAAAATTGTCTTTAACAAATATTAGACATCCATAAGGCATTTTGTTATGTTCTCTAAATGCTTTGGGGATACTCAATTGTTTGTCATCTCCTGAGGGAGAGTTTACAAGAGTGAAAATAATCCATAAATCATTCTCATTATACTGTGAGAGAAACACACAAGGAAATCAAGACAGAGTCTTCATTACAGGTAAATAGAACACAGTATTTCATGTAGCGCAGTGTGTTATAGAGATCCGCAGTGTTTTAGTCATATTTGCAAAGTTCAGCTTTCTTTGATGGCAAAGCCACTGCAAGATGATCTCATTTCTGATTTCATTCTCTGTGCCAATTCTTAATAATGACTAAGAAGAAATAGGGTCCATCTTTTTTTATCCTAATGTAAAGTTCTTAAATATTTTTCATTATTTGACAGGTTAAATCTCATTAGCATCTTTGAAGTAGTATTACACCATATTTTATATAAATAATTTCATCTCCAATTAAGGAAAAATATTAGGAGCAAATGAAACACACTAAAAGCATATGAATGTTTAAAAATTACAGAATACTTCCAGCTGCTGAGTAACAGTGGGTTTCTGTGTTGGGGTAATTGTCCCGGGGCACTCTGGCCTCCTGCTTGACCCCAGTGATCTTCAGGGTGGGCTCCAAGAACTTGGGGCTGCCTCTTGCCCACCCAAGGGTGCAGCTGAGATGTAAATGGCTCTGAGAGTGTGTTCAAACTGGGGGATTGGAGGGTTCCAGATGGTGATCTAGGACTGGATGGGCTGTTAGAACAGTCTCGGCATT
>NW_006159720.1:269800-282832 GCF_000334495.1 Tupaia belangeri chinensis
TTCTGAAGGGAAAGGAGGCCAGGCAAGGTAAAATGCTTTCGGCCTTCTTGAAATATGCCTTTGCTGGCACTGTCTGAGAGGCTAGGGAGTCCCTGAAATTCACCAAAGCTGCTTCCACCCTGGTGGCACAGGGCACTGGCCTTGGGGGCTCCTCGCTTACCAGCGCAGGCCAGGGCAGAGCAGTGTGGGGAACAGCATGGCTATGCCCAGCTGACGAATCCTGCTATTGTTGGGACTTCATAAAAATGAGAAATCCCAAAGGTTTTGGATTAACATTGTAAGAAATTTCAACTCAATATGAATGGTACCCAGAAGAGGTGAGTATTGCACTGAATTTGAAGAGCTTCAATTTGGAGCCAGGAGCTGAGAGATAAGAATTTCCTGATTGTGAGTCAGATGGTGGAGCTGGCTGAGAACTGGACCAGACAAGTGGACAGCCACGTACAGCTATTTGCGGCCCATCAGGACATCAGCTACTCCACAGACAACAGGGCAAAGCTGGCCAGAAGACTAGGAACAAGACACTTAATGTAGGCTGAAAAGCTGAATAAGAGGTCACAGAGACAGCACATTGCATCAATGAAATACCAGAGAACACACCTAATAATCATGACCACAAGGATATCACCTCAGGAACACCCAAGAAGCAGAAAGCAAAGTCCTCCAATAAGAAGAAACACTCCAAGGCCAAAGCATAAAGTCTCCCCCACAGACTCTGTCATCCACCAGAAGGAGCAGACATACTGACTGTGCAATCAGGTCTCCTGTGGAGAGATAATAGGCTACGATGATAGTGCTCCATTGAGTGGCTCCACTTCTTGGGGTGTGACATAACCATAAACCAAAGGGCAAGAGGTACTGTCCCAAATGTCAAGAGATAATAAGACAGCAATGGACAAAGCACTGGAGATATCTAAAAAGAGTGAGCCTATAATAGGTAGTTTTGAGAAATTCAATCGATAGTGAAAAGAACAAATCAGAACAGTGTATTTATTACATTGTCACCTTTGTCAAGGTGTAAGATTGTAAAATGATTATTTTTAAAGACTTAGAAAAGGAGTCATTCCTATGATGGGTTTGGTAATGATTCTCCGCCTTTTGTTTTTGTTGCTACATGTGTGACACAAGAAATGGTTTGTGGGTCAGCATTTTAGAAACTATAAGTATAGGTTTGAAGTAAACACTGTAAAAAAATGGCAGAGTAAAAATCTACAGGTAGGGATCAATCATGGTAGAGTGTGCTATGAAGATGCTGCTGCTAAAAATTGGGCCAAATGGGAAATTAGGAGTTGCTTCTTGATTCACCTAAAGAGGCTGGTTACAGTGGCATTCACCAGTGGTCGAAGCTATTGGGGAGGCTGGGACAGCTGGACTGCAACATGGCAAGGGCCCACCAAACCTCTCTCACTCAGTACTTCTTTCTTTCTCTTCTTTTTTTTTCTCAAATAAATTTATAAATGTAGGTATTTATTTGGGCATGTTAATGTTTTTTCAAATAGCTTAGTTATTTAGTGGCCCTAGGATTCTTCATGTGTATGATTTTTTTTTTCCAATTTGCTAGAAGATGCATGTGCTTGTTGGAAAGAATGACAAAGAACAGAGAAGGAAGGAAAGTCAGAAATCACACCCTACGGAAGATGGCCATGCTGCAATACTTATTCTTCCAGTCTCTTCTTAGAATTTTAAGCATACATGCACTGTTGCTGGTGTGATTCTCAAGCCACCAGGTCTGGAAATCACACCATGAAGTGAGCCATGTTGAATCCAGCTGCCTTAAACTCCATGCCATCTGTTTGATCTGAGATCATAATTTTTTAAAGTATTAATAATTGTCTCTCCTTAATATACCCTCTAGCTCCTACTCTGGTATATTTTTAATCTCTGAATTATGAGTCATATTCAGATATAATTTATAAGATTATATATATATATATATATACTCTGCCTTCTGAACTATATTATAGTTTGATAAAAATATTGTTATGGAGTAAATGCACATAAGGAATGAAATTAACCCCTAGAAAAGACATTTATCTCACCTGTAGTGTGCATTTTTTTGTCTCTATGGTATCATGGAACAATGTGATTTCAACTCTTGATTTTTGTTGTTGTTTTTTTCCCTCTAATCTGTAGTATCCGTTTATTAGAGGAGAATTTTGTTGAATTTTTATTATAAAACCAGTACCAGGGACCTCTTTTTAAGTTTACTCAGATTTCCTCATAGTGCACTAAGATCTTGACCAATGAAGTCCATTTAACTTCTAACATATATTTTACTAGCCCTCAACTATAATAAAAATGCCTTTAAAGGAAGATTAGTATTTGAAGCAAATTTAGTGAAAATAATATAGATGAAAATATTTATAAAATAGAAGATAAATTATTCAAAAAATAGTATATTGATTAGTCAATTTTTCACTTGTTCAAGTGTATTAAGCTTTCATCTGTATCCCTATAGTTAAGGGTTTTCAGAAAAAAAACCATACAATGTCTTTAGATACTACTTGGTGGGTTGTTCCTGGGAAACAATGGACCAGTGGGCTTCTGCACTTGACCTGGGCTCCCATCCTGGCCCTGCCCCTTCAGGCTCCATCTCTTAAAGGGGGCTAGTCAATTAATTAATTAATTGATCAAATCCCTGATGATTAAAAGCTTCTTAGCTATCTGAAGAGTAAACTACAAAATTTCACCCAGAGCCTCAGCAGTGAGTCAGGTGAAAGATTATAATTTTGCCTGTTGGTGGTCTAACATCTGAGCTGCAAAGATTAGAATTACCAGTTCCATTTCATGTGTATCTGAGCAGAGCAAAGATAACAAACGGAGACTGTCACAGTAGAAATAACTGACAACTGCCATCTCCTTTCCTGACAGCAGACCTGAACCATGGGGAGGTTGGGAGGGCACGGGAAGACTACTTTCTCACATTGGTGGAGTTGCCGCTGTGAAGGGAAGGGGCTCTGGATCTTTGTGCCCTCCAGGGACAGGTGACATTGAAGTCCAGTTGGCACTTGACCTTGGGGTAGGTTCAGTTACCCTCACCTGCATAGGGAGCTGCTGCCGTGTTTTTCAAAACAACAAAAACCTGTTTGTCTCTCTATTAAGCAGTTGTTAAATGTGTGTTTCTGATGAAAGTGCATGAAAATGTCTTTAGAAATTGAAATGTGATATGTGGTAAATGAACTTAACCATGATTAGGATCTATTGAACAATCTCTGTCTCTGTATATAAATCATCTTACACATTTTTTCTTTTTTTTTTTTTTTTTTGAGAGTTGTTTTTGCTATAGGACACGTGCGCTCACCAGAAAGAAAGAGACAGACAGAGAGACAGAAAGTAAGAAATCACCCCTCAGGGAGGATGGTCTCGCCGCAATCCCTTCTCCATTCTCCTTTAGGGATCTTGGACATGCACACACATGCACCTGGCATGAGTCTAAGTCACCGGGTCTGGGACGCAAATATATATGTATCTTAGTAGTACATGCATTCTGAACTGAAATAAAATCTCTCCGATATTACTACATGAACCTTACTGACTATGCTTATGTCTCTATGTAGAACAGGTTTTCTGATAAACCTGGATGGAAACACTCAACCTAACAGTGGTGAGTGAATTTATTCTCCTGGGAATCACAGACCGCCCAGAACTGCAGGCTCCATTATTTGGACTGTTCCTCATCATCTATGTGATCTCACTATTGGGCAACTTGGGCATGATCATCCTCACCAAGGTGGACTCCAGGCTGAAAACCCCCATGTACTATTTCCTCCGACACCTGGCTCTTACAGATCTTGGTTATTCCACAGCTGTGGGACCGAAGATGTTAGTAAATTTTGTGGTGGAACAAAATACCATCTCCTATTATTTGTGTGCCACACAGCTAGCATTTTTTCTCGTGTTCATTGTTTGTGAACTTTTCATTCTGTCAGCGATGTCATACGACCGCTACGTGGCCATCTGTAACCCTCTGCTCTACACTGTCATCATGTCACAAAGGGTGTGTCTGGTGCTGGTAGCAATCCCCTATCTCTACAGTACATTTGTTTCACTCCTAGTCACCGTCAAGATTTTCACTTCACCTTTCTGTGGCTGCAATGTTGTCAGTTATTTCTACTGTGACAGTCTCCCTTTGTTATCTTTGCTCTGCTCAGAAACACATGAAATTGAACTGATAATTCTAATCTTTGCAGCTTTGGATTTGATTTCATCTCTTGTGATAGTCCTTGTGTCTTACCTGCTCATTCTCCTAGCCATTCTCAGGATGAAGTCCTCTGAGGGCAGACGGAAGGCTTTCTCTACCTGTGGATCCCACCTGACCATGGTCACAGTGTTCTATGGGACTTTGATATTTATGTATGTGCAGCCCAAGTCCAGTCATTCCTTTGACATTGACAAAGTGGCTTCTCTATTTTACACCTTGGTCATCCCCATGTTGAATCCTTTGATCTACAGTTTGAGGAACAAAGATGTAAAATATGCCCTACAGAAGACACTGAGTAACTTATGCAACATTTTTTCTTCAAAGTTGAGTACAATATAATTTGTATATATTAATGTATGCATGTTACTCTGATCTGTATGCTTCTGGGGGAATTACAAGTACAACTATTTTGACATATATTTACATATTATAAGACCTATACCAGGGTTTCTAAAATTGCTTTACATAAAATAATGAACAAAGGAGTACAAATCTTTGCTTCCCATGAGGATAGATAGATTTTATAAACAATAAATCACTGTTATAGAACAGTCAAATGTCCCAAATGAATATAAATAATAAATAAATAAATGAAGCCAGTAAAGTGAGCATGCTGAGTAGAGTGAGGGAATAGTGGTAATTACAGAATGAAGTGGTAAGGGCTCTTGTACTTTAATAAACCCTGGAATAAAACTTTTAGTGTTTATGTGTTTATCTGTATGACTATATAAACTCCTTCTTTTTCTGTTTCATCCTTCACCTTACTGCTCATATATTTTGGAATTACATTCAATATGTCAATAGTTGTTTGCATGATATATAAGAATTCGAGTTCTTGTAAATGTGCTCAAGTAAAAACAATCCCAAACATTGTGAACCAGGTCTTTCCTCATCGGTACCTCTGTTTCCACTTGTGAATCTGTTAACTGCACATATTTCATAGCTCAATAATCCATAGATTCTGATTGGTCCCCGATTTTGTGCCAGTCAACCCCTGTGGTTGACACTACACAATGTATCAAATTATTGCTGAAATTATTGAAGCCATTCAGAGAAGCTTTCAGGCTTCTGTCCCCAACCCCACCCCACCCCACCCCAACCCCGCTCATTGTTCTTCTTCTCACTTAATGACTACTTTTTCAGTTTCATCAATTGTTGTTTACTTATTTAGCTGACATAAAGTAATAACCTATGTTCTAGTTGTCTTTTATCTTTCCTTTGAGTAAGAGGACCATTCAAAAATATTTTTTCCTCTTTTTCACAGGGTTAACGTGTCTCAATATTGATCAATATTAATGACTCATCATATTTTCATTCACATGCATTGCTTGACAGCTTCAGTTAATTATTGTACTACTGATGAGAAAATAAAAAGACCACATGGACCATGCTGACCTGTGTGTCTACTCTATCTTTCTCCCATGTCCTTTGGCAGCTGTAGACCTTTCCTATTGCAAGGAAGGTGGTCTGATAGATGAGCAATAATGTAATTTGGTTACTTTTATTATTTTTAATGCCTATAAGTTTTCATTAAAGGTAGTGAGACCAGAAATATTTCCTTAGTTTGTCATCATGAAATAAAATTTCATGTGCATCCTGTGCAAATGTAAGTTGAATGAATCTGTTTTATTAGAATATGATTAAAAGCTGCACAGTGCATTGTCATATGAAGACAAATATTATCATACTGTTGATGCAGATAAATGCATCTTAAAATGTTCACAGAAACTACTACTACATAATAATCTCATACTTACTGTCTACATTATGATAGGAATTCTTCATGTGTCTATTAATTTAGTCAATGAAATACTTCTGTGAAATAAGTTCTAGTAAAAACTTTATTTTTCAGGTAGGAAACTAGAGACTGAGATAAATGAATTAATTCTTGGAATTCACCAAGTTATCAGGTATTAAAAGCAAGCTTTAAAGTCTAGTGATACAGCTCCAAAGTTCCTGATCTTAAGAATTACTGGGACCAGCAGTTGGCGTAATGGCTATGTCACTGGACTCCCATGTAGTCAACCGTGGTTCGAATTCCCAACCCTTGGCTTAAACTCACACCAGGCATGTGTGCATGCATGCCCAAGATACCAAGATGAGAATGGAGGAGAAGGGATTGCGGTGTGGCCATGCCCCCCTGGTGTGGTGATTTCTCATTTTCTGTCTCTCTCTGTCTTTCTGGCAAGTGCGCTCACCCTATAGTAAAACAAAACAAAACAAAACAAAACAAAACAAAAACTCTCAAAAGAATTACTACATAGTCTTTTTAATGTAATTTTTAATTTTTATTTTAAAGTTTATTACTGATGTATTATAATTTTACCTATTTGCAGGATAAAATGTGATTTTTTAAAAATAACTCTTATGTATTTATCTATTTCTTCGTTGTGTTTTTCAAGCCTCCAGGTTGACCATGTGGGAATCCAGCACCTTATCTACTGCACCACATGTTGGTCCCCTAAGATGATTTTTTCACAAGAACATAGTGTGTAATGATGAAAATGTGGCGATTTATGTATCCATAATCTCAAACTTTTGTTCTCATTTTTGCATTGGAAACATTTAAAATTCCCTTTTTAATTACTCTCAGATATGTAGTAAATTTTCGCTAATTATATTCATCCTGCTGGATTTCATAACACAATAAATTGCTTCTGTTCTGTACTTATAATTGTGTTTCTGTTAAGTGACTTCACTCTATTTCCCGACCTCCTTATCTTATTGAGTATCTTATAATCATTCTTTAACTTTCTACTTCTATTGGACAGTTTTTCATCACTATTCACAATAGTCCAGATATGGGTTCAATCCACCTAAGTGTCAATTGGAAGATGGATGAAGATATACACACACACATACACACACACACACACACACACACACACACACACACATGAAATACTATACAGACACTAAAATAATTAAATCCTATCATTTGAAGTTAAGTGGGGAAATCTGGACGACACTATGTTAAGTGAAATAAATTGGACGCAGAAAGTGAAATACATTTTTTACAGTATTAGACCCTCCTCTCTTCTCTTACCTGAGATTTTTTGACAAAAAAATCTATACATACCATTAGATTTTATTAAATTTTAGAATTGTTGCCAACTGCCAAAGATGACTTCAGTATCCAACTGCTCTAAATTGTACACACAGATCTCGCAAGGGCTCCCAGAAGTTTTTCATCATGGCTGTTTAGGCTAAAGATGTTATTCCACTAAATTAGAGCTCCATTCTGCATTTTATCTAATAGAGGAATTTAAAATTCATTTACTCTTATTGAAAAAGGCATATCTGGGACCAGCAGATGTAATAATGGTTACATCACTAGACTCCCACATAGTTACCATGGTTCAAGTCCCAGATCCAGTGACTTAAACCTCACGAAGAGTGCGTGTGTGTTCATGCCCAAAATACTGACAGGAGAATAAAAGGGAAGGCGTGGCCATCCCCTATGGGATGATTTCTTGCTTTCTGTCTCTGTCTTTTTCTCTGGTGAGTGCCGATACCCTATAGCAAATATCTTTCTTTAAATAAAAAGAGTAAAAGAAAAAGTCAAGCCTGTAAAATTCCAGGTTTTTACTGGAGAACTGAATATATTAGACAAAGAATCAAAGAGATTAGGCTAAATAAGCTTCTCCTTCTCTCTCTCTCTCTCTCTCTCTCTCTCTCTCTCTCTCTCTCTCTCGTTTTATATTTTTGCCATGTGGTGCATGCTCTCACTGGAGCGACATAGACAGAGAAAGTGAGAATTCACCACCAGCGTGCAATGGCCATCCCACAATCCCTTCTCCTCCATTTTTCTCTCAGTATTTTTAGCATGCATGCACATTCACCCAGCATGATATTCTAGCCACTGAATCTGGAATTCGAATGCAGTGTTGACCCTGTGGGATCCAGTTGTCTTAACCTTCATTTCCCATGCTGGCCCTAGCTTCCTGTATCAATCAGAGCAGTTTCACTTTGTTTTATTGACTTCAGGTGAATTTTAATAAATGACAAAGCAGTGCTTATCACTGTAATGGTGGAAAATCACAATATGATGTTCTATAAATACTGCAATGTAAATTACATCGATAAGGAGACAGTTATTATTATGAAATAAAAAACTATTAAATAGGGACCAGCAGTTAGCGTAATGGCTATGTTGCTGGACTTCCAGGTAGTCAACTGCGGTTCGAGTCCAGGACACAGTGGCTTAAACTCACACCAGGCACGTGTGTGTGCGTGCCCAAGATCCTGAGAGGAGAATGAAGGAGAAGGAATTGCGGTGTAGCCATCCCCCCTGGGGGATGATTTCTCGATTTCTATCTCTCTGTCTCTCTCTGTCTGTCTGGCGAGTGCACATGCCCTAAAACCTCTTAAACAAAAAAGATTAAATAACTGTCTAAATGCTTTAGAGACCCTATCATCTCCACAATGCTACATAAGAGAAAATGAATCACTTACAATTAAATAGGAAAAAATCCATCTATATTGGTAAATAAAACATTTCTTTTCTTTCTTTCTTTCTTTTTTTTTTTTTTTTGAAGTGGTTTTTGCAATAGGGTGTGTGTGTTCGCCAGAAAGACAGAGAGAAATAGAGAAAGAGAGAAAGCGAGAAATCATCCCCCAGGGGGATGGTCACACAACAATTCCTTCTGCTCCATTCTCCTCTCGGGATCTTGGGCACACATGCACATGCGCCCGGCATGAGTTTAATCCAACGGGTCTGAGACTAGAACTGTGATTGACTACATGGGAGTCCAGCAATGCAACCATTATGCCATCTGCTGGTCCCTATTTTATTTTATTTCTGAAGTGCTCATAGTCATTGATTTTGTGAAAAAGAGATAGAGAGAGAGAAAGTGAGACACAGACCCTTTACAATTAGATCTTCACATGTCAGTCACCCATAGACTCCGTCAATTAGGATCATAAGCATGCATGCATGCACCTAGCATACTGAAGGAAACCGCTAGGTGTGATAGAGGCTCTTGAAATGAATGGATAGGAGAATGAGTAGATGCACTAGTTCCCATATAGCCAACCGTGCAATTTGAGTCCGAGACCAAGAGGTTTAAAAAACACATGTTTATGTGCATGCATGCCAAAAATCTTGAGAAGAAAATGGAGAAGGGATTGTGAAGTGGTCATCTTATCTCTTCAGAAAAGATAATACCCCTATTTGCTTTTTAAAATATCTAGAAATAACTGTATTATAAATAACTGTATTGTAAACACAAAACAAAGTTATATCCTGGCAGAAACAACACTAGTCAAAGATGTTGTATGTCAACCTATAATTCTATGTACAAGAATATCCTTGGCCAATTTAAGTATTATCCATTATTACGTAAACTTTCTCTGTGAAGTCATTCTTTCATTTACTTATAGATTGCCTGTGCATTTGAGGGGTTGGATATGCCTAATATTTCACAATATTATAAAACTAAGATATTCATGAAGACTTATTGTTTCCATTGTTTAACAATATTGCATAATTTATGTACTGAGTTAGATTGAAGTATGAAATACTTTTGGTATTTGGCAAATATTTTTATGTGATGGAACATTCAGAAAATAATTAGAAGATATCCAAGACATTCTCCCAAAGGTAATTATGTACAATTTGTTTATCTTCAAAGAGATTACAACTTCAACATAATAAGTCTCAAGTGGGTAGAAAAAGACTTAAATCCATTTGCAACAGTCCAAGATTAGAACAGAAGAAAATCAAAACATAATCTCCATTAAGGTAAGTCAAAGTAGTGGTCTTTGAAATTTCTAAAGACAAATAACTTAAAGCCGGTAATCCCCAAGATTTAATGTGCCCAATGCTCTGCAATACTCTCTGTTCCTCTTTTCAATAATCTTTAATCATCTGTAGAATTTATGATTAAGACATACTCATTATATGGGCCCCAACACTCTGTGTTTTTTATTTATGCCAATTTTAATTTCAAATATCTTACTGTTTAGTTATATATTTTAACAAGAATCTGTCTCTATTATTATTTATTTGCTTCAGTTTCTTTGTCTCTTAAATATTGTGTAATATGAAGTCATTTTTAAAATTTTATTCATGGATTGCATGTGTCTTTGGAGGGGTTACATATACCTAGTATTTACGTGTTATTTTGAAACTAAGATGTTCATGAAGACTTATTTGTGATTTCCACTGCTAAATGGTACTTCTATCTACTTCCTAGAGTATTTATACCACATGAGTTGAAACCTGTAAATTCACTGAAATGTGACTGCTACGAAATGAGTTCCATCTACTTCGTAACAGGGTTGTGTTCTTTTCTCTGCTGGACTTCTTTTCATGAAACTCTATTAAATATTCATGAGTAATTTCTAATGGCCAGATCTCTAATTAATTAATCAATAAAGAGAGATATTATAGCTATAGGGTGCATGTACTCTCTGAAAAGACAGAGAGGGACAGAGACAGAAAGTGAGAAATCACCCCCAACAGGGGGGGATGGCCACACTGCATTCCTTTCCCCTCCATTCTCCTCTCCAGATTTTGAGTAGCGGCCACCTGGGTCCAGCATGAGTTTCAAACTACTGGGTCCAGGTCTTAAACCATGCATGATTACATGGAAATCCAGCAACTTAACTATTACATCACTTGCTGGTCCCTGGCCAGGACCCTTTTGTACAGAAGGGGGAGGTATTAGATGCAATGAGTCAATGGGCAAAACGTACACATGTGTGAAATATCACATTTCCCTACCCGAGCAGCATTTTCAGGGAATTCACTCTGGCCTGGAACCCTGAAATGTCTTTTTATAATTCATTAAATAGCTGATTCCTTCTGGTTTTTTTTTCACCTCCATTCTCCTCCACATGTACCCAGTGTTAGTTTTAAGTCACTGGGTCTTAGATTCAAACCACAGTCGACTACGTTGGAGTCCAGTGTCATAACCATTATGCCATCTGCTGGTTCCTTGTCTAGCAATTTTATTGGACTAAACCTGTAAAGTTTTCCTGCCTACTTTTTGTTGCTACTGAAGTCTCCATTGGTTAGCTTAATGGTCACTTAATGATTAAATAGAGATATCTTTAAATATCTTAAAACAGTAAGTATACAACCCGGAACATGCACATGTCCTAGAATCCCAGAAATAAAAAATAAATAAATAAAATAATTTAATACATTCTGTCACTGTACATATTACAGCTTATAGAATGAATTTTCCCAGCATGAATACACTGTATATCAGTCCAAGTAAAGACATCATCATGCACATTACCATCAGTAGATGATTTTCTATTTTTGTGTCCCGTAAATTCTTTATTTTTTAAAAGTTAAGAAAATTGTAAAAACATATTAATATATGACTATTAATTTAAAAAAAACTTTTCTTGTTTCTAAATTAGTAGGTTTCAATACAAATGTCACTTTCTTAGAAATATCTTTCCTTGAGACCAGCAGTTAGCGTAATGGCTATGTCGCTGGACTCTCACGTAGTCAACCGTGGTTTGAGTCCTGGACCTGGTGGCTTAAACTCATGCTGGGCGCGTGTGCATGCGTGCCCAAGATCCTGAAAGGAAAATGGAGGAGAAGGGATTGCGACGTGGCCATCCCCTCTGGGCGGTGATTTCTCACTTTCTATCTCTCTGTCTGTCTGGCGAATGCACTCACCGTATAGCAAAAAACCCTAAAAAAAAAGAAATATCTTTCCTTAATAACTCATGCGAAATTATGTACCCAGTTTATCCTAACGTATCTTTTTGCCTATTCATTTATTTAGGCATTGTACTTTGCAATTATCTTTTCATTTATTTCTGTAACTAATTTTTACTTCTTCTTTGACATTGAAACAACATTTCCATTAGGTGAAGGAAAATAACGTATCTGAAGTTTGAACATTGCCTGAAACAGATTAGAAAAAATAAATATGTGGTAAATAAATAAAAAAGATAATTCAAAGAAACCAAAAGCAGAATGGTGTTTGATATCAGAAATAAACTGATATCAGATAGTCAACAATGTTAGGACTTCTTTTGGTGTTATTTCTCTGATTCTTTTTACATTGCTACTTCATTCTGTATTTCTGACTCTGAAAAAGTAACTATAATACCTTTCTGTTCTCTCCTTTTAGAAAGAGATAAAATGTCAACACTTATAGGCTTTCATAATAGAAATACGTATGACGACACAGTCTTGAGTCATAGGAACTTAACCTGCAAATATTTCAGTAAGGGACCATGACAACACCTCAGCCAGGTATCCACCACTGAGCTAGCAATTGTGACAGCACAGATATGGACTCTAATTGGCTTGGATAATTTCAGATAATCATTCTTATGAAATAGCTCTTGAAAAATATTTAGCCATAGTAAAATGGCTTGCCAATTTTATGCCAAATATATGCAATGTAATTTTCATAGATACTATTAAATAAGAATGTTATTTTTATTACATTAACCCAAAATATCAAAAAGGTCAAGGAGATGATTAAAATGATTGTGTAAAGAAGAAGAAAGGACTATCTGGGGTGATATCAACATTTTTTTTTAACCAGTAATACTAACATGTATGTGTACATTTTGTGACAATTCACTGAACTTTACACTTCTGATATATGTGTGTTTCCTATATGTCTTATACATTGGCAAATAATCTAAAAATGTTAAATATCAGACATAGATATATTTTGTAAATTTAAACAATAGTAAATCTGTATTTTATAAATTAAAAATAGTGTTTAAAAGGAAAAATGTAGGACCCAGCAGGGTGTAGTGATTACGTTGTTGTACTCCCTCATGGTTGACACAAGGCAAATTCTGGACTTGTTGGCTTGAAAATCACACCAGGCGCATGTGCATTCCTG